>NW_026008546.1:0-3612 GCF_001458135.2 Marmota marmota marmota | reverse complement strand
TTACGAATAGTTCTAGGTTTATGTTTACAGTAAGGGTTAGGCTTTGAGCCTATCCCTTAGGGTTCAGACTAAGGTGAGGGTTAAATTGGGTTAGGGCTAGAATTAGGGATATGATTACACTTAGGACTAGGATAAGGCCTAGAATTAGCTCTAGGTTTTGTGTTAGCTTTAGGCCTACTGTTAGGGCTGTGGGTAATGTAAGAGCTAATACTGTGATTAGGACTAGTTTTAGGGTTAGGATTATGGCTAGGTCTAGTGTTAGGTTTAGATTTTTGGTTAGGGTCAGGTTTAGAGGTAGGTTTACCCTTAACGAAAGGGTCAGTGATTGGATTAGTGTTAGAGTTAGAGTTACAACCATAATTAGGACTAGGATTAGGTCCTGGGGTAGGGTTAGTGTTTGGGTTAGGGTAAGGATTATTGTTAGGGCTACGATTTGGTTTTTGTTTAGGTCTAGGGGTAGAGTTAAAGCTAGATTTAGGATTAGGTTTAGGTCCAGAACTAATTTTAGGGTTAGGTTTAGGTATAATATTACTAGTAAGGCCAGTGTTGGGATTTGGTCTAGGGTGAGAGTTTGTTTTAGAACTAGGGTTAGTGTTAGGGTCAGAATAAGGGTCAGGTTTAGCATTAGGGTTTTGGATAGGATTGGAGCTAAAATGAGGGCTAGTGTCAGAACTATTAATGGGATCATAATTTTGGTTAGCTTAAGGATTAAGGATAGGTTTAGGGTTACCATTAGGGTTAGGTTTTTGCTTACAATAAGGGATAGGCTTAGAGCTAGAGTTAGGGCTAGAGTTAGAATTAAGATTATGGTTAAATCTAGGCTTAGGTCTCAGATTAGGGCTAGATTTTGTGTTAGGGTTAGGACTAGGGTTAGGGTAATGGCTAATATAAGAACTAGGGTTACAATTAGAGTTAGGGTTAGAGGTAGGTCTAGTGTTATGTTTAGGTTTAAAGTTAAGGTGATATTTATAGGTAGGGATAAGATTAGGGTATGAGTCAGGGACAGTGTTAGTTTTAGGGTTAGGGTTAGGACTCAAGTAAGGGCTAGGGTTACTGTTAGGGTTCAGTTTAAGTTGAGGGCAGTGTTTAAAACTAGGGTGACTATTAGGATATGGGTTGGGCCAGGGTTTGTTTTAAGGTTAGGGTTAGGACTCGAACTAAGGCTAGGGTAACTGTTAGGATTCTGTTTAAGTTTAGGGTGGTGTTTAGAGCTAGGGTGAGTGTTAGGATAGGAGTCAGTGTCAGGGTAAGTTTAAGATAAGCGTTATGACTCCAATTAGGGCTAGAGTTAGGACTAGTTGTGTGTTATGGTTTAGATTAAGTTAAGGTTTAAGGTTAGGGCTATAGCTCAATTTTCTTTTTAGTCTTAGGCTTAGGGTTATGGCTAGGTATAAAATTAGTATTAGGTTTAGGGGTAATGTTAATGTTAGGCTTATGCTTAGGCTTAGGTTAAGATTTGGAGTAAGGGTTAGATCTAGGATTAAAGTTAGGTTTAGATGGCAATATGTAAATCAATGGATGTGTAACTGATGTGATTCTGCAATCTGTGTATGTGGTGAAGGTGGGAGTTCATAACCCACTTGAATCAAAGTGTGGAATATGATATGTCAAGAAATTTGTAATGTTTTGAACAACCCACAATAAAAAATTAAAAAAAAATAAAGTTAGGTTTAGGGTAATGGATAGGATTAGGTTTAGGGTTCAGTGTAGGTTTATGGTAATGGAGAGATTTAGAATTTGTGATAAAGTTAGGGTTAGGCCTATGGTTAGAGTTAGGAATAGGGTTATCATATGGGTAATGTATAGGGTTAGAGCTAGGGTTATGATTAGGATTAGGGCTAGAGTTAAGGTTAGGGTTTGGATTAGGGCTAGTAACCCTAGCTTAGAGTAGGGTTATAATTAGATTTAAGGTAAAGGTAAAGTTTTTAGCTAGGTTTAGTTCTAGGGTGAGGGTTAGGTTTAGTGTTAGGTCTAGGGTTAGTATTATAGTAATGGTAAGGATTAGGTATAGGGTTAGGGCTAGGGTTTTTATTAGAGTTAGGTTTAGATTTATGGTAATAGATTGGATTAAAAATAAGGTTAGCTTTAGGGTTGAGTTTAGTTTTAGGGCTAGGTTTACTATTGGGTTTAGGGTAAGGGTTAGCGTTTGAGTTAGGGTGAGGTTTACAGCAAGGATTAGTTTTAGGGTTAGGTTTAGTGTTTGGGTTAGGGTTTAGGTTAGGGTTAGGTCTAGGGTTATCATTAGGGTTAAGGTTAAAGTTAGGGTGATTGTTAGGGTTAGTGCTAGGGTTAAGGTTAAGATGAGGTCTAGGGTTAGGGTTATTGTTAGTGATAGGGCAAGGGTTTTGTTTAGGCTAAGGTTTAGGTTTTGAGCTAGGTTTAGGACTGAGGTGAGGGTTAGTGTTAGGGTAAGACTAGGGTTATGCTTATGGTAGGTTTAGTCCTCTGATTAGGACTAGGATTTATGTTAGGTTTAGGCTGAATGTTATTGCAATGGGTAATGTAAGATCTAGGGTTCTAATTGTGGTAGTTTTAGGGAAAGGGTTATTGCTAGGTCTAGTGTTAGGTTTACATTTTGTTTAAGGTTCAGGTTTAGAGGTAGGTTTACCTTAAAAGCAAGGTCAGTGTTGGTATTAGAGTTAGAGTTAGGGTTACAACCAGAATTAGGACTAGGATTAGGTTCTGGGGTAGGGATAAAGTTTGGGTTAGGCTAATGATTATTGTTAGAGCTAGGACTAGGTTTTTGTTTAGGTTTAGGGGTAGAGTTAAAGCTAGATTTAGGATTAGGTTTAGGTCTAGAACTAATTTTAGGGTTAAGTTTAGGTATAAGTTTACCAGTAGGGCTAGTGTTAGGATTTGGTCTAGGGTGAGGGTCAGATTTAGACCTATAATAAGTGTTAGGGTCAGAATAAGGGTGAAAGTTAGGGTTAGATTTTGGGTTAAGGTTAGAGCTAGAATGAGGACTAAGGTTAGGACTAGTAATAGGGTTAGTGTTTAGTTTAGGCTTATGATTAGTATTAGGACTAGGATTAGCATTATGGATAGGGTTTGGCTTAGGGTAAGGGATAGGGCAAGAACTAGGGTTAGGGGTAGTGTTAGGGTGAGGTTTAGGGCTAGGGTTAGGGTTTGGTTTAGATATAAATCTAGTGTTAGGGCTCAGATTAGGGCTATTTTTGTGTTAGGGTTAGAGCTAGGGTTAGGACTATGACTAATGTAAGAACTAGGGTTATGATTAGGGTTAGTTTTAGGGTTAGGGTTTTGGCTAGGTCTAGTGTTAGCATTAGCTTTAAGGTTAGGATGATATTTAAAGCTATGTTTAGATTTTGGAAGTGAGTCTGGGTCAGGGTTACTTTTAGTCCTAGGACTCAAATTTGAGCTAGCATTATGACTAGTTGTAGGGGAAAGATTGATTAAGGTTAAGGTTTAGGGTTAGAGCAATGGCTCAGCTTTTTTTTTTTTTTGTTTTTTTTTTTTTTAGGGCTAGGGCTAAGGTTAGAACTAGTTGTGGAATTAGCAATAGTGTTCAGCTAGTGGTATGGTGACGTTTAGGCTTAAGGTTAGGATTAGATTTAGAGTTATGGTTAGATCTAGGGTTAGGTCTATGCCTGGGCT
>NW_026008545.1:0-3612 GCF_001458135.2 Marmota marmota marmota | reverse complement strand
GCCAAGGCCGCCCAGCCCGGAGGCCAGGGGTCGGCCTGGAGCCAGCCTGCAGCGGGGAGCTGGAGGGGGAGCAGAGGCCGCGCCAGCCCTCCTCCCCTCCTCCCGCTCCTTCCTGCGGGGGTCTCCGGATGCCTCTTATACCTGTCTCAGCCTCCGTCACTCCCTTGTGTGGGGGTCTCGCTCCAGCGTGGGTCTCTGGGTCACATCCTTTTCTCTCACCGAGGAGCCTGGAGCCGGCAGGAATCCCGAAAAACCCAAACCCATGAAAAGCTCGCTGTGCAACATGAATTAAAATCAGACGCCAGGCCTGCAGCTCCGGAGGCTGAGGAAGGAGGAACACAAGTCAGCTCGAGGCCAGCCTCCGGAACGTATGGAGGCCCTGAGCAACTCGGCAAGATCCTTCTCAAAATGAAGTATAAGGAGGGCGGGGATGTGGCTCAGGGATCAAGGGCCCCTGGGTTCGATCCCTGGTACCAAAACATAAATGCGTGCTGACTTACACACAAACATCAAATAAATCAAAGCAGACTGAGGTCCAGGCTCTGCCACCACACGGACGGGAAGGGAAAGATGGAGGACTCCTTCATGAACGGGGCAGCAAATGGGTCGTCGGAAACCGTCAGTGGCAGTGAAGCCGGTTTGACATCTTTAGCAGATCATCTGGCAATGATCACAGAAATGTCACATGCACGTGCCAACTTGGCCACGCAGTGCCACCCACACTGCACAAAGATGGATAACGACACACAAGGATATCCCAGGATTGTGGACTGTAGAGAATCCTTGGAAACAGCCCAAAAATTCTCTAAAGGGACTGACTGAATAAACCAAGGTGTGGCCACTATGGAATATTATGTAGATGTGAAAAAGACGAAGCTACGTCTATTTGTGCCAGCATGAAAACATGCCCATGAAGAAAGAAAGTCACATCATGTGCCAGCTAGGATAAGTCAGGCTCTGCTGCCATAACAAATACACCCCCAAAACCCCAGTGCCCTGATCCAAAAAGGCTTGCTTCCTGGAAGCACCAAATCTGATGTAAGTTTGGTCCCTTTCCAGGGTGGCTGTCCCGCATGTGGTGACTTGGCAACACTCCCTGAGTCCAGCCCAAGGCCCTCCTACCTCAGTACACCTGCACCACGTTGACTACAGGAGGAAAGAACTCACCTTGTCCTTGCAAACATTGCCCCTGACTGGGAGCCACCTGCTCTGCCTGACTTCAGGAGACTGAGAAAAGGAGGGGGTCTGTGGATTTCGGGGAAGCAGGCCTGAGAGGGATTCTCAAGTCCGTGTGTTCCGTGGGCTCAGAATTCCCCAACCTAGAATCCCAGAACACTGTCCTCTAAAACACTCTTCAACAAAAGCAAACAGAGATACCTGGGGATGGGTCGGATTTGGAAGACCACCTGCCATCTCCCCACCAGCATTTACTGACCCCCAGCAAAGGCACTGATGAGTCCTGCAGGAAAGAAACCCTCTCAGTGTCCCTGGTGGTAGAGTCACAATGCAGTTGACACATTTTCTGATCCCAGTCCTTTCATTTTACAAATGGGGGACCTGAGACACAGGGAAGTCAAGTGACTCCCCTGAGGTCACACAGCAAGCCTTTCTCTCCTCCTCTTCCTCCTCCTCCTCCCACCCCTCCTCCTCCTGCTGCTGCTCCTCTGTGACTATCATGAGAACACGTCCAGTGTAGCCTGTTGGAGGATGATTGACAAGGCAGAGCCCAGTTGTCCCCAGCCAAGGTCATCCCAGGTCAACCGACAGCCAGGACATTAATGGACATGTAAACCAGCCTAATCCAGAAGAACCATCCCATCAAACCCAGTCTAAATCAATGTGCAAACTCACGAGCTAAATTAATGCTTGTTAATTTATTTCATTTTGCTTGGGGATGGTTGTTACTCAGCATAGCTCACTGATACGTGCCTCACCCAATCCTGCCACTTCTGCCTTCTAAGTGTGTCTGAATCTCTTCCTTTACCTCCTCTTTCTCATCATCACCCTGTGCTAAGCCACCATTCCCCCACACACACTCTTCTCTCTGAATTTCTGCAAGAGCTGCCTTACAAGTCAGTTCCCTCCAAAGTCCCACCCCCCCATCCATCCTCCTCCTGGGTCAGCAACCTTCAGGGCCCTGGGCGTGCAGGTGACCTGTGTCTCCAGGTGTGTGGAGTGGAACACTCCAGGGCAACGTTCGGGACGTTTTAACAACCGGTACCAGGCGGGCTCCAAGGAGCCAGAAGGCATGGAGCAGGGCAGCCCCACGGTCAGCCCAACGCAGCTGCCATGAGGATTAGACGACGATGCGGGTTCTGCCCACCAGGAGCAGGTGACACCTGGAGTGGGAAGGATCACTGAAATTGGAGTCCAACCTATTACAGCCAGAGAAATGGAGGCCCAGAGAGGGAAAGCAAACTGCTCAGAGCCACACAGCGACCAGGAAACAAGGGGAACGAGATGCCCGTGCTCGAGGCAGGTCCTGGTGGGCATCGTCCCTGGCGAATCTCAACTCAGGCACATCCGGGCACCAGGGGCAGAGCTCCCGGAAAGCCCTGGGACACCCCAGCCTCAGGGTCAGGGGCATCCAGGTGACCCGGGGTTGCCCTGTGGCTCAGCCAGCTGGCGACACACCTGGGGCCTCTGTGCCCTACTGTGACGTAGGAGTGAAAGAGCCCGGTGTGGCCGAGCGTGCACCCGTGGTGCAGAGAGGTGCGGATGTCTAACCCGGTGAGGACCAGGGCGCGGGGCTGAGGCCTGCAGCCGGGCAGGAGGGAGTTAACAGGAGCCCTCCACAGCACACAGGCCAGTCCACCCCCAACTCAAAACACACGGAAGAGGGAAGCCCCCCAGCCGCCCCTGCCCCCCGCCCCCCACTGTCCCTCTGGGGCTCCCGCCCCTCCCGCCCTCTCTCGGTCTCCCTGACCCAGAGGCTACCAGCCCTGTTCTCTGTGCTCCAGCCCCCCTGGGCCTGGGATCCTGCTGTTGACACCCGAGCCCTTGAAATGCGCCCACCAGCCACTGCTCACTGGGGAGGGGTCCCCACTGGGATCGGGGGGCTCTGCAGCAGAGCAGGTGGCCAGCAGCAAGGTCCAGGTCGGCCTTTCTGGAGTGGCGGCTTCCTGGCTTCCTCAGGCCACAGCGAGCACTGAGACTGGGGGACGCTCTTCATCAGCTGCATGGACCATGGTGGCCCATGTCCCCACCGTCACCCCAGAGGCCTTTCCTAAGAGGGAACAACCTCTGGATCCTGGGACCCTGTCCCTGTAAACAAGGCGGCTGGAGAAGACGGGTGTCTCTGTAATAAGGGCGTCCCCGACCCACTGACCCCACACGGAGCCCCCTCTAGGGTAGTGAGTGCTCTCCTTGTCGTGTCGAGGAGGAAACCGAGGGTCAGAGAAGTTTAAAGTGTGTCCAGTTGCAGTTCTCTTTAAAGAGAAAAGAGAAAGAAGTCCCCACCATCCTGCTGTGAAGAGGAGGAGGGGAGGAGGAGGAGGAGGAGGGGAGGAGGAGGAGGAGGAGGGGAGGAGGGAGGAGGAGGAGGGAGGAGGGAGGAGGAGGGAGGAGGGAGAGGAGGAGGGAGGAGGGAGAGGAGGAGGGGAGGAGGGAGGA
>NW_026008544.1:0-2500 GCF_001458135.2 Marmota marmota marmota | reverse complement strand
AACCATGGTGTGGGAACAGAACCTGTGATGAATATATTCATACAGAATAGTAAAGCTCCAGCTTAGAATTTTGAAAGTGTGTTTTCTTCAATGTATAACCTTTGCCACAATTAATTCTGAAAGGTTAAATTCAGTACTGACAAATAAGAATCATATATGCACTAAGAATAGCAGTCAATGGACATTAGTACCTAATTTTATTAATAAGAAAACAAATGTGGGCTGGGGTTTAGCTCAGTGGCATAGCGCTTGCCTAGCATATGTGGGGCCCTGGGTTTGATCTTCAGCACTGCATGTAAATAAAATTAAGGTCCATTGACAACTAAAAAAAAATCTTTTTTTAAAAGAAAATTAATACATGATTTTTAGAACCATTTAGAATTAAAAACCTTGATATAAATAAGCTCATGATTTTTTTCCATTGGTGCAAACTTCAAATTTTTATTTACTCACTGAACGTAATTACTCTAGATTATTGGTTAGTTTCTCTCATAAGATGTAAAACATAAATTAGATTCATGACAATCAGCCTGCCAACAGTAAAAGTGACTTTATTATTGAGTCACTCCAAAATGAGTTTTAGTTTAATATTCTGCTCTACAATAATAACATATAATTAGAAAACATTAACATTACTTGGGTAAAAATATTTGCATTATTATATTCTATACTTACTAGCCTGTTTGAATTTTACATATATGTATATGTATTTAAATACAATCTTATATAACATACCTTAATATAACATTTATTTACAATTATTAATATGCTGTTGTAAATATTATATTATGAAAAATATAAATGATTAATATAAAATGTACAAATATTGAATATATTGTAGATGAACTCTACATATGCATATGAAAATATACAGACTTATATATACAAACATGAATTCACTTTGACACACATAATCAAATTTATTCAAGTCTGCATGATTCATTTGGAATTTGGAAGAGAAGCAAAAGGCAATCTTCATTCCTTAGTCTATTAGGAATATTTGTTAAAAGTACAATTTCGGAGTCTTGACTTTATAAAATATCAAACTTAACTAAACATCTCAGTTTAAGCTTATATACTCAAAGGAATTTATATTATATTTTCTCTAAATATCACTTGAGAATATATTGCATACAAAATGATATTTCCTGATATTAATTTTGTAAAACGGAATGCTTTATATTGGATATCCAGTTATTCATACCAGTTCTAGGTAAAATGCAATTTATGAGCACAAAAATGTTGCATCCTTTAGAAAAAAAAAACATTGTAAGGGATTTGAAATAAAATCATTCATCCATTCATTTAGTCATTCACATACTCCTTCATTAAAAAACAAACAAAAAAAAAACCTTCTTGCATTGTTTGATAGGCAATGATGAGTGCCTTCTCTGAATAAGCAGATGGCACATTGTATCAGATATACATGCACTAGTATCATGAGAATTATTGGGATCAGAATAAAGACATAGCCAGGTGTAGTGGCATATGCCTGTAATCCAAGTGGCTTGGAAGGCTGAGGCAGGAGGATTGCAAGTTCAAAGTCAGCCCCAACAAGTTAGTGAGGCCCTAAGCAACTTAGTGAGATCTGTGTCTAAGTAAAATAATAATAAAAAAATTGGGGAGTTGGCTCAGAGGTTGAGCACCTCTGGGCTCAATCCCCTGTAACAAAAAATAAAATAAAAAACACACAAAAAGCATTTTGATAGGTATTTGATAATTTATAGAAGAAAGGTCATTTTCTTTAAGTTTGAAACTGCATTGTTTTTGACATGAATCAAAAAATTTTAAGACTAATAATTATGGACTCTGCTTTCCATAGAAAATCTTTAAATGCAATATTTTATAGACAGAGTCTCAACAAAAGTATTTTGTGCAAAATTTCCCTTTACTATGTTAAACATATAATTTAAAATATAAACTAAAATAAACAAAAATAAAATGTACATTGATAACTATATGAAGTAAAATTTATTTTTGATAAGAGTGGTATTAATGTTAGCTCAAAAACATTAGCTTGGGACTGGGGTTGTGGTTCAGTGGTAGAGCGCTTGCTTAGCATGTGTGAGGGACTAAGTTTGATCACCAGAACCACATTTAAAAACAAGAAAACAAACAAACAAAACAAACAAATAAACAAAAAAACATTATTTTTAACATTAGCTAGAAATAGTTCTTAGTTATTCTTGACAGTAGAATCCATTTTTTAAAAGAGAGAGAGAGAGAGAGAGAAAAAGAGAGAGAGAGAGAATTTTTAAATATTTATTTTTTTAGTTTTCGGTGGACACAACATCTTTTTTATTTGTATGTGGTGCTGAGGATCGAACCCCGCGTCCTGCACATGCCAGGTGAGCGTCCTATCGCTTGAACCACATCCCCAGCCCCAAAATCCATTCTGACGTAGTTATAAAAGCATCAAATATATGTTGTTCTAATTCATATATATATATATATATATATATATATATATATATATATATATATATATATATATATATAT
>NW_026008543.1:0-3612 GCF_001458135.2 Marmota marmota marmota | reverse complement strand
ACTCTTGAGAAATTTCAATTTTATTTAAGTCTATAGATTAAGAAAAATGGATGTCCAGGTTTGACTTATACAAGGTAAATATGGTAGGAGTTTTTCATATAGAAGTCCCCATTGGGGACAGTGAAATTTCAAATAGCATATACAGAAGCCTAGATGAAGTCTATAGGTTAAAAAAAAGCATAGTGACTAAATTGTAAATATATTTATTTTTACACTTCAAAAAGTTTATTATGCCACATCATAAACTTCATATCTAAAATACTGTAGATATTTTCCAAATATATGTCATTATAAGAATTATCTTCTGGCACATGCCTATAGTCTCAGCAGTTTGGGATGCTGAGGCAGGAGGATCACATGTTCAAAGCCAGCCTTAGTAATTGGCCTCTAAATAAAATTCTTAAAAGGTCTGGGAATGTTGCTTAGTGATTAAACTACCCTGGGTTCAATCTCTGGTACCAAAAAGAAGAAAAGAATAATAGTCTTTTCTAAGAATCTATTGTCCAATGCAGGGTCATGAGATTTTTACATGTTTTCTCCTAAGAATCTTATAGTCCCCATTCTCATATTTACACCTTTCTTCCATTTAAAATTAATTGTGTAAAGTGTGAGATATGTTTGAGATCATGTTCCAAGTTTTATATGGATAGTTGTTCCAGATGATTTGAAAACATTTTTCCTATAATGTCTTGGAATTCTCCTTGAAAAACAATTGGCCATAAATATAAAGATCTATTTCTAAATTATATTCCATTTACTTATTTCTTTTTGCAGTAATGGATTTGAATCTAGCAACACTCTACTACTGAGATTTATCCCCAGTTCATTTTTTTGTTGTTGTTGTTTTGAGACAAGATCGTGCTACGTTCCCAAGGATGACCTCAAAATTTCAATTCTCCTGCCTCAGTCCCCTCAGTCCCCTGTGGTGCTATAGGCATCCACAATCATGCCTGGCAATATTATTTTATTTAATCATTTTTTAAGTGTGACTCAGTACTGATTACAGTAACATTTAAAAAAAATATCTTTTATGAAGATGTACTAAATACACATAATAAAGAGTCTCTGCATGGTATTTTAACACATACGCCACATCCACTGATGAAATGCCATTCTTATTTCTCACCTCTACTCTTTAACCTTTAAAAATCACCAATCTAAATTCAGGTTTAACTTCCCCCACATGAGGGACAGAATCTAGTGTTTGTATTTCTGTGTCTGGTTTTGTTTCATTTTACCATGCTACCCTCCAATTTCACCCACTTGGTTGCAGGTGGAAGATTTGATTTTTATAGAGTATGCATACATATATGCCATATTTTCTTTATGCATCTGTCCCAGAATTCCTAGGTGAATCCATATTATTCCAATTGGGAAGTGCCTCAACAAGCATGGGAATACAGGTATCAGATGAGGGTTTCATTCTTTTTTATTACATACCCCCAAGTGGGATGCCTGAATCACAAGGTATTTCTATTTTAGTATTATTTAGTAGAGATACTGAAGACTTAACCAAAACTTTATGTGCCTGGCAAACATTTGACCATTAGACTACATGACAGTGCCTTATTCTTTATTTTTATTAATTAATTAATTAATTTATTTATATATTTTGAGAGAGCATTACATTAAGTTTCCTATCCTCACAGCAAATTCAGGATCCTCCTTCTGTGGTCTCCCAAGTTGCCTACTTTACAGGCATTTATCACCATTCCTGGCCTCCAGCATATTTCTTTTTTATTGGAGACAGGGTTTTGCACTGTTTGACCTTGAACTTGCACAAGCTGGCCTTAAACTTGTAATCCTCCTCCTTTAGCTTCTTCAATATATGGGTTTAGTCGTGTGCCATGATCCCAGCTATTGTTAGGTTTTTTAGTAATATGCACAGTTTTTCATATTGGCTACCCAATTTACTTGCACACACCCGTGCATAAGTGTTGATTTTTCTCCACATCCACATCAGTGGTTGTCACTTTTCTAAGTTATCCGTTCTGACTGGGGTGTGATGATACCTCATGTATTTTTTTCCTTGTGGTCCTGGGGACTGAACCCAGGGCCTTGTGCCTGCAAGGCAAGCACTCTACCAACTGAGCTATTTCCCCAGCCCTCCTCATTGTGTTTTTGATTTGCATTTTCCTGAAGGCTAATTATATTGAATATTTTTCTATATGTTTACTGGAACTTTTTGTTTCTTCTTTTGAAAACTGTCTACTTTGTTTGCCCGCTTTAATGGTGATACTTAGTTTTTGATTGTTTGGTTATTATTTTTTTCTTTTTTATGTATTCTAAATATGAAACTTGTATCAAACGCATACTGGGCAAAGATTTTCTCCCACTTTATAGAGATTCCCCCTTTTTTTTTCTTTGCTGTAATTCAGGTTTTCAGTTTAATGCCATTTTTATTTTTAATTTTTTATGATTTTGTAATTATTTCCAAAACATTTGATGTCCTTACCAGAGACTTAAATTGTTTTCCCTTGTTTATTTTGTAGTTTTTCAGTCAGGTCTTTTTCCCCTTTTGAATTGATTTTGAACAGGGTGAGGAATAGAGATCCAGTTTCTTTGAGTACTAAAACTTTAGACAGAGCTTTAAAATTGGGATGTGTGAGTCTTCCAATTTTGTTATTCATATTTTTCTTGAAAACAACCTGTATTTGATATTTGAGGTAGACTGAACTTCCATATTCACTTTAGGCTTACCATTATATCTTTTTTCAAAAATGACATGTGGGAATTTTGGTAAGGTTTACATTGGTATGTAAATCAACTTGCATTTTACCATTTCAGCAATGTTAATCTTATCAATAAATAATCCATGCCTATTTATTCTTTTAAACATTTTCTATAGTATTTTCTGCTTATAAGACATATTTGTTTGTCATTTTTTGCTATGTATTTAAATGTTTGATGCTACCATAAATAGAATATTTTAATAATTTTGCTTTGAATATTTATTGTTTGGCTACAAAAATTGTATTATCAGTGCTATATCCTGCACAAATGCTGAACTTTTTTATTTATTAGTTCTTTCATAGAGACCTTAGGATTTAATTCACATTAAAGCCATCTATCTGTTTTTAGAGTTAGATATAGTTTGATAGTTTCACTTCACTTTTCTAATATGGATTGTTTTTGTTGGGTACCAGGGATTGAACTCAGGGGCCCTTGACCATAGAGAAACATCTCCAGCCCTATTTTGTATTTTATTTAGAGACAGAGTCTCACTGAGTTGCTCAGTGCCTTGCTGGTGCTGAGGCTGGCTTTGAACTCATGATCCTCCTGCCTCAGCCTCCCAAGCCACTGGGATACAGGCATGTGCCAAACATGCTCAGCTCTGATATGGATGTTTTTATTGTGTTTTTTACTGATTCAAACTCTTATTAAGTCTTTTTAGATTTTCTGTCTAAGTCAGTTTTGATGGTTGTTTTATAGGAATTTGTTCTCATTCAGTTGTTCATAATATGCCCTTAAAATTCTCTAATTTTTTAAGAGAGAGAGAGAATTTTTTAATATTTATTTTTCAGTTTTTGGTGGACACAACATCTTTATTTTATTTTTTTAAATCTGGTGCTGAGGATCGAACTCAGCACCCCGCACATGTGGATCAAGCGC
>NW_026008542.1:0-3612 GCF_001458135.2 Marmota marmota marmota | reverse complement strand
GATAGGTTCAATCATGAACCTGGGAAAGCCCCTTAGGAAAGACTGAGTGACAGGACAGAGGAAATATGGATACCTGGAAGACACAGTGGAGCTTCCCAGAAGCCCCAGCGGCCGTTCTCTTACTCCTGTTCTGTTACAAGTGACAGAAATAAATGTCTGTTATTTTGAATCATTATGTCTTAACGGTATCCTTCTTTTATTCTTTTAATCTGGTCTCTAATAAGAATGGTAACAATTAAGATGTATTTTGGAGATAGAGGCAACAAGTCTTCCATGACATTGACATGTGTATATGTAAGTGTGTGTGTGTGTGTGTGTGTGTGTGTGTGTAAATGTGGAGGTATTAATAGAAAGGAGGTATAAACAATGGTCTATGACTTCACTATAGAGAAAAGATAGGGAATTAAAGCAGGAATATTTGGGGTTGGGGTTAGACCAAAAGTTCTGTTTTTAATTGAAAAGAGAACTTCATGTACAAATTTTGTGTAAAAACTGTTAGACATCCAAATGGTGTGGATGTCAATCACAGGAGACTGTCATGCATAGAGATACACATTTGCATATAGATGGCCATTAATGTCATCAGCCAAGATGTGATGACCTTGGGATACAAAGTCTATACAAAAGAAGAGAGCTACACAGATCTTCTAAAATCACCCAACTATTAGAAGTTGGAGAAGAAGACACCAAGCCAGGAGACTGGTTTAGAAGCAAACAGAGAAATAAGAAAACCATGGGATTGCCATACAGTGAAAATCTAGAAAATATAGCCTTTCAGGAAAAAAGACTTTGTCAATAGTATTGAATACTAATGAAAAGTGAAGGTCAAAGAGCCAAAACTCACTAGAATTGGAAACAAGAAAATCACTCATAATCTTGAAAAGAGCAGTGTGAATAGAAGAAAAGAACAGCAGTCTGAGTTGAGGAGATAATGTGAGATTGGTTGGGAAGACAGCCCCTTTATATCTTCTTTATGTAAATTTTGCTGTCAAGGGAGTAGAGAAATCTAATAATGGTTGGAGGTGAATGTGGGGTTGTGGGAAAATTTTGTAAACTAGGGGACACTGGATTAGCTTGTAAATTTATGTTAATGATCTAGTAGAGAGAAAGAGATTAGGAGATTGCCAGAAATGACACAAGGCAGATAAGATGGGCCTACATTCAGGTATAATGTTATATTTAGTAGAAAAGCTGTACCTGTGAGTCCCCCCCGACATACATACAGCTATGGACAACCCAACCTACCCAACCAAAACTAATGACATACACCATATCTTTTAAAATGTGGACCAAACAACTGTGTACATTGAACAGATTGAAAATTTATAAACCTTAATAATGCAAAAATGGCAAATAATGAAGGAAAAGAGAAAGAATATCATTCTTTTAGCTTATAAACTTTACAGGAAGGATAAGGTATAGCTAGAATAAAATACCCTAATTTACAATTGTATAAAATTCCTATTTTACGAAAGACTTTTCTGGGATAAGCACTTAGGATTTACTATTAAAAATATTGATGCATAATTATAATGCAAACCTGTACATTACATACCATTGAGGTAGAATGACACCAACTGGGAAACGTAAAGTCTAATTTTACATAGTAGCGATGAAGATCTCACTCATCTAAACAAATTCTCTCTATAGGTAAGAATTGGAGTAAAACAAATTATCTTCTGCTCAAACTGGTCCCAGTTATCAGAAATGATTTTCCCCATTTTGTGTTCAATTGCTACTATTCTTTCCCAGTTTACACTTGTTTATCTGGATTTAATCATCCCCAATTGAAACATTTGTTCCCTGCTTTGAAATATTTAACATTTATTTTCAGCACCAGCTATTTGATAACTAATTATGCAACAATTGTGGACTCTCTCCTATTGTAATTTCAGCATTGTGCTTGTAATCTATGATTTGGTCTTCCCAGTTTCACTTGTAAGTCCATGCTCTTGCCATAGACAACCTTGGCAGGGGAAACATGGTCACATGTAGGTATTACTCAGGAAGCTGAGTCTGAAACTTTTTTAGTCCGCCCCCTATTATGGGAGACCGTTCTGTTGATGCAGGTGGAGGTAAAGAAAAGCCCCATTCTGACATCAGAGAGGCATCTGGAGCTGCAAATCTCTGTTTAGAATGAAGCAGACACTCACCCAAGATTAAATAAATGAATGAATGAGTGAATGAATGATTGAATGAATGAATAAATGAACATTAAAAAATTCTGTCATTAGTAAGATTTATCTGAGAATGGGAGGCTGGTAGGTTGATCAGGCATAAACTCTAAAGTAGATGATATTGGGCTGGGGATGTGGCTCAAGCGGTAACGCGCTTGCCTGGCATGCGCGGGGGGCGCTGGGTTTGATCCTCAGCACCACATAAAAATAATGTGTTGTGTCCACCAAAAACTGAAAAATAAATATTAAAAAATTCTCTCTCTCTCTCTCTCTCTAAAAAAAAAGTTAAAAAAAATAAAGTAGATGATTTTTGTTGAGATCTTTTTAATTTTTACTATGAAACTTATCTTTGCAAAACCAAAACTTTGTAAAAAGTTAAATTATTCTAATGTGCTATTGCATAGGAGGGTAACTATAGATAGTTATTGTGTACTATACACGTCAAATTCTAGAAGAAAAGATTTTGATTGTTTTAGTCATGAGGATATAATAAATGTGTAAAGAGACCGGTAATTTTTAAAAAATATTTTTTAGTTGTACATCGATGCAGTGTCTTTATTTTGTTAATTTACTTTTATGTGGTGCTGAGGATTGAACCCAGTGCCTCACACATGGGAAGCAAGCACTTTACTGCTGAGTCATACCCCTACCACCATAAAGAGACAGGTAGGTTTAACCTGATTACACAACATATACATGTATTGAAACATCATGTGGTATTTTATTTTTATGTACAATTTTTGTGTTTTTCTGTACCCGTTAAAATAAATTTAATTTAAAAAACTTTAAGTTAAAGGTGCAGTAAGACACTATCCTATTTTATAATCCTGAAGTATGGAAAGCCTTTTGGAGCTACTCTACAAATCACAGTGTATTAACACTCAAAGTGGTATGCTGGCAGCAAATCTGATGTGCAGGCTTATTTTGTTTGGCTAGCAACATTTTGTCATTGTTAATGTGACTTTCAATGCCTTCAGTGGGGAACTGTACCCTCCAGTTCTCCACTGTCCCTGTTCCTCCCTATTGTCTGGTATCAGGCCCTGTGTCACTCACTTACAGAGACTGCCTGTTCTCTAGTAGATACTAGATTTGTGACTCTTGATTTCCAACTTTGTTACAACAACAAAACAACAACAAATCAATTCCGAGTACAGAATAATGACCTTAGAAACTTAATAAGTCGGTTAGGGATTTTTAAAACATGCCGATAAAATACACAGAAAATTGGGTATTTGGTCTAGGGTTTGAGGTTTCATAATTTGAAGTAGTAAATATACTGTGCTTCCTCTTCCCAAGTAGATAGAAAAAAGTTCAGTAAGTTTTCTTAGAAACACTGAGCAAATATTTAAAGAAAGAACAATGGGTTACAAAAAGGGCTTTATGAATTTTAAAAAATGTTCATTTTTTCCTCTGTAAAATTTTGATCAATCATCCC
>NW_026008541.1:0-3613 GCF_001458135.2 Marmota marmota marmota | reverse complement strand
CCCTAACCCTAAACCTACTCTAACACTAACTGTAAACCTAACCCTACACCTAACAATAAGCCTAAACCTTGCCATAGTCCTAAACGTAGCTCAAACCCTAACAATTATGCTAAACTTAACACTAACCCTAGTCCTAAATCTAAACCTAACCCTAAGCCACCTAACTCAACGTCTAAACCTGTCCATACCCTTAACCCTAATGGTAAAGCTAATCCTAATCCTAGACCTAATCCTAAGCCTAACCCTATCCTTAGCTCTAACCCTAGCTCAAACCCTAACCCATATTCTAAAACTAACCCTAGCCTTAACCCTAAGCCTAAATATAGCCCTAATCCTAAACATAACCCTAGCCCTAACCATAGCTCTAACCCTATCCATTACCCTAATGATAACCATAAACCTAATGCTAACCCTAGGCCGAACACTAACCCTATCCATTACCTTAAACTTAATCTGAGCCCTAAACCTAAACTGAAGCCTAAACCTAACCTTATCCATTATCCTAATTCTAACTCAAACCTAATGCTAATTTGAGCCATAACACTAAACCTCAACCTAACACAAACCCAAAACCTGACTCTATTATAATACCCTAGCTCTCAACTTGAACCTCACCATAAACCTAACTCTGACACTAAACCTAGCCATAAATCTTACAAAAAAAACTATTCCTACCCATAACCCCAGACCTGATATTAGCCCTAGCCCTAATTCTTGCCATAAACCTAACACAAATGCTAGCCCACATCCTAGACCTATAACTAGTCTTGATCGTAACCCAAACCCTAACTCTAGCCATATCCCTAATTTTATCCCTCACCCTAGTTCTGAACCTTGCTATAACCCCATCCCTTCCCCCAAATATAACCCTAACTCTAACTCTAGACTTAACCCTTACACAAATCCTAGACCTGATCCTAGCATTAATTTAGCCCTAACCCTACCACTAGCACTAAGACTAATTCTAACTCTCACCCTAGCCCTATTCCTAGATCTAATCCTATTCCTTACCATAACCATAACACTTGCCCTAACTTTTGCCCCAATACTAGCCCTAGCCCTAACCCTAGAACTAACCATAACTCTAAGTCCAACTTTAACCCTAAGCCTAAATCTCACACTAACACTGGCCCTAAAACTAACACTAAACCTAAAACTAGCCCTAATCTTGTTCAAGCCCCCCCCCAAAAAAAACAACAACAAGAAAAAAACGAGCCATAGTCCTAAACCTAACGCTTAACCTAAACCAAAACCTAAGCCTACACCTAGTCCTAACATCAGCCCTAATTCTAGTCCTAACCTAACCCAAAAACTAACCTTGAGCCTGACTCTTATCTTACTCTAAACCTAGCTCAAACATCACCAAAATGTAATCCTAACCCTAAAACTAGAACTAGGCCTAAGAGTAACCCTACAAGTAGCCCTAATCATAACTCTAGATCTTACATTAGCCTTAGCCCTAATCCTAGCCCTAACCTAACCCAAAACCTAGCCCTAAACTGAGCCCTCCACCTCGTTTTAACGATAACCCTAACCCTAATCTTAATCATTAGTCTAAAACTAACCCT
Source organism: Marmota marmota marmota (assembly GCF_001458135.2). Taxonomy (NCBI): domain Eukaryota; kingdom Metazoa; phylum Chordata; class Mammalia; order Rodentia; family Sciuridae; genus Marmota; species Marmota marmota. Next base: position 2,045 of record NW_026008541.1, on the reverse strand, counting down.
AAACCTAAAAATGGCCCTAACCCTAAACTTAATCCTAACCATAATCCTTACCCTAACTCTAGCTCTAATCCTATCCATTACCCTAAACATAACCCTAATCCTAGTGCTAAACCTAGCCCTAAACTTAACTCTATTCCTAAACCTAGACCTGACACTAACCCTAACATCACGATAACCCTAACCATAGCTCAAACCCTAACACTTACCCTAAACCTAACCATAACGCTAACCCTAGACATAACCCTAACCCAAAAACTAGACCTTATCCTAACTATAACCCTAGTCCTAACCTATCCATTACCCTAAACATAAGCCTAACCCAAACATAGCTCTAAATATAATTCTAACCCTACCCATTACCCTAACCCTAACTATAAATGTCATGATAACACTACCCTAAACATAAAACTATTCTAACCCTAACTGTAAACTTAACCCTTGTCCTAACTCTAAATCTACACTAACCCTAACTGTAAACCTAACCTTAGAACAAACCATAAAACTAACCCTTGCAGTAGTCATAATCCTAGCTCAAATCCTAACAGTTACGCTAAACCTAACACTAACATTAGTCCCAATCAAAAATCTAACGCTATCCATTTAGGCTTAACCCTAAACCTATCGCTAACACTAACCTTATTCTTACCTAAAACCAACCTGAACATTAAACCTAACCCTATTAATTACTCAAACCCTAACACTAACCCTATTGCTAATTTGAGACCTAAAACTAATCCCAAATTTAACTCAAACTCTGAACAAGACACTGCCTCTAATAAGACACCTAGCTCTAAACCTGATCCTTACCCGAAACATAACCCTTAAACTAGACCTAGCCATAAAACTAACACTAAAAGTATCCCTAACCGTATCTTTAGACCTGATAATAGAACTCTACCTAATTCTTGCCTTAAACCTAACACAAAACAGAGCCCTCATCCTAGCCTTAAACCTAGCTTTAACCCTAACCCGAACCCTAACCCTATCCCAAACCCTAATTTCAACCCTCGCCCTAGTTCTGAACCTAGGTATAACCACATCCTTTCCCCATCACTATCCCTAACCCTAACACTATCTATATCACTAAACCTAGCCCTAATTTATTGCTAACTGTAACCGTAACTCTAAACTTAGCCCTAAGACTAATTCTAATTGTAGCCCAAGACCTATTTCTAGTACTAACCTTATCTATTGCCTAACCCTAACACTACCCCTAACCTTAGCCCTAAACCTAGCCATAGTCCTAAACCTAGAACTAACCCTAACTCTAAATCTACTTTAATTATAAACCTAAACCTCACCCTAACACTAGCCCTAAACCTAATTCTAATTAGAAAACTAGCCCTAACCCTAGCCATAGCCCACAAACAAAACTAAGCTATAGCCCTAATCCTAACCCTTAACCTATACCAAATCCTAATGCTACATCTAGCCTAACCCTATCCCTACAACTAATACTGACCCTGACTCTGACCCTAAAACTAACCCTACCTCTAAACATCACCCTAACCCTAAACCTAAACCAAACACTAGACCTAGCCCTAATCCTAAACCTAAAACTCCCTCTAACTGTAAAGCTAGTTCTTATATTAGAAAGAGCCCTAACCCTAACACAAAACCTAGTGCTAATCTGATCCTCAATTCTATCTTTAACACTAACCCTAACCCTAATCCTAACATTAATCCAAACCCTAGCTCTAAACATATTCCTTACCCTAAGCCAAACTCTCACCCTAGTGCTACCCTAGTTCTAAACCTAACACTTAGCTTACCCCAAGCCCTAACTCAATTACTAGTCCCAAACATATCCCTAATTCTGTCTCTAACCTTAACCCGAAACCTAACCAAACCCTGATGCTTACACTAACACAAACCCTAGTTCTAAACCTTATCCTAACCGAAAACTTAAACCTAACACTAGACATATGTATAACACTAATACAAAAAAAAAAAAAACAAAAAAAAAACAACGAGCCATAACCATAACCCTAGGTCTTACATTATCCATAGACATAGCACTAGCCATAAACCTCATACAAAACCTA
>NW_026008540.1:0-3613 GCF_001458135.2 Marmota marmota marmota | reverse complement strand
TTATGGCTACGTCTAGGCTAAAGTTAGGTGTTGGGTTACGGTCAAGTTTAGAGATAGTGGTATTATGAGGGTCAAGTCTGGGTTAGGGTTTGGGATAGGTTAAGGTTTCAAGTTGGGCTTGAATTAGTGTTAGGGTTATGGTTAGGGTAATGATAGGGTTAGGTTTAAGATTCATGAGGGTGTAGGGTAATGGAAGCGTTAGGATTCAGGATAGGGTTAGGTTTATGCCTAGGGTTATCATTATGGTTATGGTAGTGGATAGAGTTAGAGATCAGTTTAAGGCTAGCATTATGTTTACAATTAGGGCTAGTGTTAGGGTTAGTTTTAAAGTTAGGGTTAGGGCTCAAATTAGGGCTAGATTTTCAGTTATGTTAGGGCTAGGGTTAGGGTTACAGTTAATGTAAGTACTATGTTTACAATTAGGGCTACTTTTAGGGTTTAAGTTCTAGTTTTAGTGTTAGGGTTAGTTTTCAGGTTAGGGTGATGTTTAGAGCTAGTAGTGTTAGGGTCAGTGTCAGGTTCAAGGTTAGTTTTAGTGTTCGGCTTCCAACTCATATTAGGGCTAGGTTTAGGTATAGGTGTAAGGTTAGTGTTTGGTTTAGGTTAATGGTTAGTGTTAGAGCTATGGCTTGGTTTTGTTTTAGGGCTAGGGCTAGGTTTAGGGCTAGTTTTAGGATTAGTGTCATTGTTTGGGCTAGTGTTAGGATTAGGCTTAGGTTTTGGATTAGGGCTAGATTTAGAGTTATGTTTTGCCTAAGGTTAGTGCTAGGGCTAAGGATAGGGCAAGGGTTAGCAATAGGTTTAGGGCTAGGATTAGGGTTACGGTAAGGGATAGAGTTAAAACGAGTGATGGGGCTAGTTTGATAGTTAGAGTTAGGTCTTAGTGCTAGGGTTAGGGTTAGATTTAGGGATAGGGCTAAATTATGGCTAGGTTTAGGGCTAGTTTTGGGATTAGCATTAGGTTTAGGGCTACTTTTAGTGTTAGGGTTAGGCATCAAGTTAGGTTTAGATTTAGAGTTAGGTTTCAATCTAGGGTTAGTTCTAGGGCTAAGAATAAGGCAAGGGTTACCTCTAGGGTTAGGGTTAGAGTTAGGGTTTAGTTTAGTGTAAGGGATGTGGTTATAGCTAGGTTTAGGGCAAGGGTGAGGGTTAGTATTAGGGTTAGAACTAGGGTTAGGGTTAGGGTTATGATTAAGGCTATTTTAGTGCTAGGATGAGGACTACAATTTGTTTTAGGGCTTGGGATAGCATTAGGGTAGGGCTAATGTCAGGTCTAGGGTTACAGTTAGGGACAGATTTAGTGTTAGGCTTATGGCTTGGTCCAGTGTAAGGGTTAGGGTTTTAGTTAGGGTCAGTTTTAGATCTAGGGTTATTTTAGAGGGTCAGCGACAGGATTAGGTTTAGCTTACGTTAGTATTTAGGTGAAGTGCTCGAATAGTGTTAGATTTAGGGTTAGGTTAATGACCAGATTTGGATTATGGTTTAGGTTTGGTTTAGTGTAATGGATAGGGTTAGGGTTAGGCCTAGGGTTATCAAAAAGTTTAGGGTTATCATTAGGGTAATGGATAGGGTTAGCTCTAATCTTAGGGCTAGTGTTATGTAAAGGATTAAGGCTAGTGTTTGGGTTTTGGGTTAGGTGTAAGTTTCAGGTTAAAGCTAGGTTTAGGACTCAGATTAAGGCTAGGTTTTGGGTTAGATTAGGGCTAGGGTTAAGGCTACTGCTAATGTATAAAGTAGGTTTATGATTACAGCTAGTTATAGGGTTAGAGTTAGGTCTAGGTCTAGTGTTAAGTTTAGGTTTATGGTGATGATGATGTTTAGAGCCAGAATTAGTGTTAGGGTCAGAGTCAGGGTCAGGGTTAGTCTTCAGGTTAGGGTTAGACAATAATTAGGGATAGGGTTAGGGCTAGGTGTAGGGTTACGATTTGGTTTAGGTTAAGGGTTAAGGTTAGGGCTATGGCTCGGTTTTGTTTTAGGGCTAGGGGAAATGGTAGGGCTAGTTTTAAGATTAGTTTTAGGATTAGGGCTAGTGTAAGTGTGAAGTTTAGGCTTAGGTTAAGTGTTAGGGTTAGGAGTAGAGTTATGGATACATTTAGTTTTAGGATTAGGGTTAGATTTAGACTTAGGTTTAGATCTAGGTTTTGAGATAGGGCTAAGTATAGGGCTAGGGTTGGCTAATTTTAGGGCTAGGTGTATGGTGAAGATAAGGGATAGTGTTAGAACTAGGTAGAGGACTAGTGTGAGAGTTTGAGTTAGTCTTAGGGCTAGGGCTAGGGTTAGGAATAGGGGTAAATTAGGGCTTGGAATAGGGCTAGGATTTGTGATAGGATTAGGCCTAGGTTTTGGGCTAGGGTTAGTGTTAAATTTAGGGTTAGGGTTAGGTTTATGTTAAGGGATGTGGATATAGCTAATTTTAGGACTAGGGTGAGGATTGGGATTAAGTTTAGGGTTAATTTTAGGGTTAGGGTTATGATTAAGATGAGGTTTATGGCTAGGATGTAGGCTAAGTTATGTATTAGCGTTAGGGCTAGGATAAGAACTAGGGCTAATGTCAGGTGTAGAGTAGAGTTAGGGATAGTTTTAGGGTTAGGATTATGGCTAAGTCTATTGTAAAGGTTAGGTTTCTTGTTAGGGTCAGGTATAGAGCTATGGGTATTATTACATTCAGAGTCAAGGTTAGGGTTTGAATTAGGTTAAGGTTTAGGTTTAGGGCTCAAATTAGTCTTACGTTTAGGGATCTGGTAATGACACAGTTAGTTTTAGGGTTCCGATTAGGTGTAGGTTAATGGATAGGGTTAAGGCTAGTGCTAGGATTAGGGTTCTGCCTAGGGTTCATATAAGGATTATCGTTATTTTAGGGTAATGAACAGGGTTAGAGCTAGGGGTAGAACTAGGGTTATGGTTAGGATTAGGTCTAGAGTTAGGCTTAGGGTTATGGTTAGGGCTAGGGTTATTGTTAGGGTTAACTTTAGGGTTAAAACTAAAGTAGGGCTTGGATTAGGGCTAGGTTTTGAGATAGGTTAGGGCTATGGCTAATGTAAGCACTAGTGTAATGATTTGAAATAGTTTTATGGTTAATGTTAGGGCTAGGTGTAGTTTTAGGGTTAGTTTTATGGTTAGGGTGAAGTTTAGAGCTAGGGTTAATGTTAGTGTCAGGGACAGTGTCAGGGTAGGGTAATGGTTAGGGGTAAAGCCAGAATTAGGACTAGGGTTAGTTCTAGAGGTAGGGTTAAAGTTTGGGTTAGGTTAAGGGTTATTGTTAAGGCTAGGTCTAGTTTGTCATTAGGTCTAGGGCTATAGTTATGGCTACATTTTGGATTAGGTTTAGATCTAGGGGTAGTGTTAGGGTTAGGTTTAGGGATAAGGTTACCAGTAGGGCTAGTGTTGGGGTTCAGTTTAGGGTTAGGTTTAGATTTACACCTAAGATTAGTGTTAAGGTCAGAATAATGGTCAGGGATATGTTTAGGGTTTGGGTTATGAGTAGATCTAGAATAAAGGATAGGGTTAGGATTAGTTATAGAGTTAGGGTTTTGGTTAGGCTAAGGATTAGTGTTAGGGATAGGTTTAAGGTTAGGGTGATGTTTAGAGCTAGATTTACTGTTTGGATATGAGT
>NW_026008539.1:0-3613 GCF_001458135.2 Marmota marmota marmota | reverse complement strand
AAAAAAAAAAAAAAAAAAAAGAAAGATAGTTTAAACTTATTGAGAATTGGATATATGGTCAGTGACAGTCAAAATATGCCTGAGATCTCTGAGGGTAACTGACATCTTGTAAGTTTCCACAAGTTCATGAGAATTTCTTATTAATAACTACATGATAGGTGATATCATTATGTGGTCAGTAAGTAGAATGTGTTTGCATATTCTTATGCTTCAATGTTTTCTGTTTTCTAATGTGGTAATTATTGATAAAATAGAAATTGCTTAAACAAACATTTTACGGGTTCTCAATACTGTGTATGAAAGTAAAGGAAAAGTATGATAACCACTGCATTAGGTAATCTAGAAGAGGAGGGAAAAAATTGGAGTGCATTTGTGGGACTAAGAGGGATTATGGTGAGAACGAAAGTAAATGACTGGAAGTAGTAGAAATCAACTTGACCCAAATCACTGGCTCGGTCCCTGGAAGTTGTCAGGATCAAAGGAGGTTGAATACTCAGCCCTAAGTACTCTAGCCCTGCCAAGAATTGTCTGCCTTTATGAAAATAGATCAACCTGAGAAAACTGGAATATATACGAGAGTATTAAAATATATATAACAACCATGATATATTAAAGTATGGAAAGTTTTTCTCTCTTCCTCAGAAAGCTTGTGCAGCCATTTGTTTATCCAAATGATTATTTTTTGTGAAAAGCTTTTTTATCTAATTTGTCTAGAAAGAAGATTTCAGGTGCCTACTCCTCATTATATAAGTCAGATCTCCCCTTTCCTTTTATGTTGATATGACCAGGAGGTGGTAATGAGACTAAAGTCTAAAAACCAGATGCTGTCTCCTGAAATTGTAAACACTGAGCCACTGATGCCAGGGTGGGAAGAAAATTTGGAGAATTTACATCATAGTGACTCTGCTGGCAGTAGCAGTGACAATAGATGTCCCAGATGCTGTGCTTCATGACTCATTTTAGTATTCCCTTTATCCAAGTAAAGCCTACAGCCCCAATTCCCTACCTCACTGTCCTTCCCATCAACTCCTTTTTGCTTAAATCAGGAATTTCTGCATAAGATTTACAAATCTAAGGGAATAACAATCATTCCCATTAAAAACAACCAAACCATTGACATATCTCTCAATATCTCTCAACCTCTTATGGATGAGGAATTATAACTAGACTAAATTTAATTTTAAAAAATAATGTAGAACATACTATTATCTATTAAATTATGAAGACAGGGAAAAATCTACCCATTTTAGCTGATTTTTGACTTATTTTATATCTACTGTCAACAAATAGTCTTCTTTGTATAGTTATAGTTTCTAACTTATATTTCTTAGATAATCCTTTTCTTAAGTGAATATGAAGATTATAGACGTTTGAATTAAAGAGATATAACAGAGTAGCTGGAAAGAAGGTTTTCAACACACATACACACTGCTACTGCTATTTGGGGGTACTTTCTTAATTTATCAGCCCTCAATTTCTTTATATGTAATACAGAAATATAATAATACCTATACCATAGGGCTTCTTTAAGATTAAAATAAATTATATGTAGCTAAATATATTTTAGCTATTTTAATAGGGCTTAAAAGGAGTCCATTCATGAGCACCAGCATTTCCTTTGCAGTTCAACTATTATTAAAGCCTTTTGACTACTTTGTGATGGTTCTAATTGAGATTCATTCTTAGAGAAAGGGGACAGATAAATCCAAATGTGAACACCTAGAAAGAAAAAGGGAATCTTTCAGGTGACACAGAATGAAGAAATTATCAATTTGGTTACGATGAAATTCGAAAGCCATTAAGTTATAAATGAGATTTTTTTTTCTATTCCAGACTTGAATTATACTATTTGAAAGGGACCTTACTGAATACTTACGAAAAGTAAGATAATCATTCAATAAGAAAGGTCAATGAGCAGGAAATACTTTGCATTGAGATTGGTAAAATTTTCTTGAAATTTAATAAGAAATTAAATACAGCATCTTGTTGGTAAGGTTGAACCATTATTTTCAAAAAGAATTTTCTTTTTATGTAGAGAGTGAATTTGAATGACTCATGAAGAAGCAATTTGAAAGAACAAAAAGGAGAAAAACGTCTTTGCTGAACTGAATAAGAAATAAATTTTGAAAGAGGAAACAGGAAAAGATAATGGTTTCTAAAATAAAAGAAAATGTGTGGATTTAAGAAGGCTGGAGACAGATAATTTCCAAATTCAGTAACCTCTTAAATTAGAAAAATTCAGTTTAAAATGTAAGTTTTGTTATTAAATAATGACAAACTTTAGTAATATACAGCCTTGTATATGTTAATGCTATGCTTATAATGTTTTACTTTGAATGGCCTAATGTTTTTCTATTTGGAAGTAAAAAATGCTAAATCATATTTAGCTGCTATGGAATAACACTATATTTTAATGTCTTTCGATTTCAATAGAATTTGATAAAATGAAGAAGCTATTCCAAGGTTTTCAGTATTGTTCAATTTATTTCCAAGAACAGAATTAATGATTTCTACAATATTAATACTGTATTTATTACAGTATTGGAAAGAACATCTTTGGAGAATTTTGCATCCAGAGGATATGGACATAGTCTAAACAGAACATTACTCCAGCCAGGAAAAGCAAAAGTATAAATACTATTAAAATTAAGGACCTATTAAAAGCACAGAGAGTGGCTGGGGTTGTGGCTCACTGGCAGAGCACTTGCCATGTGTTAGGCCCTGGGTTTGATCCTCCACATCACATATAAATAGATAAATAAAACAAAAGCAAAGAGAGCAATAAACACAAAGAGATCAAAAAAGAACTGAATCCCCAAAATAGGTAAATAGTCTTTGTGCTAACACAGATCTGTGCTCACTGTTTTCCTCATCTAGAAGATTGACCTTTCTATAGGCAGAGAAACTGCCAAAATAAAGAGATACCATAGGGATTTTATATATATCCCCAAGTATGCATCCATTTTGAATGTTTTTGTTGTGTTTTAACAAATATATATATATGTAAATGACTACCACAATCAAAACATAGGACATACCCATAACATGAAAAATTCTTTTATAATGTATTTCAATTAATCTTTTTTCCCATTGCCTTGACTCCCACATCCAGATTACCACTGATCAGCTTTTTAAAATTTGTTCTAATTAGTTATACATGACAGTAGAATACATTTGGACACATCATACATAAATGGAGTATAACTTCTCATTCTTTTGGTTGTACATGATGTAGAATCACACCAGTCATGTAATCATACATGTACATATATGTCTGATTCATTCTGTTATCCTTCCTACCCCTATATTCCCTTCTTCCCTTCACTCCCCTCAGTCTAATCCAAAGTAGTTCTATTTTTTCCATAGTCCCACCCAGCTTACTGTGAATTAGCATCTGCATATCAGAGGAAACATTTGGACTTTGGTTTTTGATGATTGGCTTATTTCAGTTAGCATGATAGTCTCCAGTTCCATTCATTACCCACAAATCCCATAATTTCATTCTTTTTTTAAGTCTAGAGTAATATTCCATTGTGTGTGTGTGTGTATGTGTGTGTGTGTGTGTGTGTGTGTGTATATATATATATATATATATATATATATATATATATAT
>NW_026008538.1:0-3613 GCF_001458135.2 Marmota marmota marmota | reverse complement strand
TATATATATATATATATATATATATATATATGTGTGTGTGTGTGTGTGTGTGTGTGTGTACACACACACACACACACACAATGAAGTATTATTCAATCATAAAGAAGAATGAAATAGTGTTATTCCAGGAAAATGGATGGAACTGGAAGACATCATTTTAGGCAAAATGAGACAGATATAGGAAAAAAAGAAAGAAAGAAAGAAAGAAAGAAAGAAAGAAAGAAAGAAAGAAAGAAAGAAAGAAAGAAAGAAAGAAAGATGACCTATAGTAGAGGGCCAATTTGGGGGACCAGTGAGGAGAAAGAAGACAGGAGAGAGGGGAGGGCCAGAGAAGGTTGAAAGAAGGGTGGAGATGATCAAAGCACCATATACCCAAGTATGGAAATGTCACAGTGCCATCCATTAATTTGTATAATCAATGTACATTAAGAATTAAAATAAAACTTAAATCTTTTAATGTATAATTTTAATATTCACTTATGGGAAACCTCTCATCCAATGAAGGACAAATTAAAAAAAAATCATACAAGAGTCAGAGACTCTGCCATCACTTTAGTAACCCCTTAATTTGCAAATGCCTCTTGCAGCCAAGCCTGAGTGGAAGAAAAGGTTAAAACACATGGGGCATCCCCACTCTTTATGATTGAAAGCCAGGGCTACTCAAGTGCTCTACAGACCAAGACCCCAGAATTAATGTTGTTTCCATTAGCTAGAAAAGTCCTTGTCAAATACTTTCCTGTTCATTTTTCTTAATTTTTCTCACGTGTCTCTTAAAAATCATAAAAGTGCTTTGAACTGAGAACACAATAAGTGATTAAGAATATCCTTTAAACAAAAGCAAACTACGATGGGTTAAGTTTTGAAACAGGTGGATGTTAACTGTTATTAGATATGGAAAATGACAAACCCCAAAATAATGAGGTCTGAGAAAAGATGAATGAGAAAGAAAGCCATAAATTGGGAGCACTGATCCTTTCCCAGTACATTCTTTGGCGGTGATAAGACAAACCCTGGGGAGGAGGTGTCCATCAAACTTAGAATGGCAGTCTTGGGTAGAGGCTAAAGCATTAAATCCTTCCCTAACAAGCCCTTTCCAGATACCAACCACTGACCCCAGGCCCTCCATCTAGTCCAGTAAGATAACTGGAGACCTCAGTGATTGACCACCAATGCTGGACTCCCTCCAATTTCTGCCAGTAAAACAGACCCCAAATTCCTGAGTGCCCAGGATGACATTGCTCTTTAATAAAGTCACCTCTCAGGATAATCTACATAAGCCCAGTCTCTATTTTTGTTCAGTGGCTCATTTTCCACAAAGAGAGTAGGTCCATCAGAACTATGATCGCCACCATCAGAACCATGATTCCATTTCTGAATAGAAGAACTGAGCTGATTTGTGAAGTTTGTGTCCATCCCTGTCTTTTTGCACTAACAATTGCACGTTAGGTAGGAATCTAAATTCATTTCTATTTGTTTGTGTTCATGTAATAGCGATGTTCACTTCTCTGTCCCTAGCTGAGTGTGCCACAGCTGGCCCCAAGTACAGACACTAAGGTCTTCATGGTGTGGTTCTTAGGAGACACTTTCCAAACATCTTTCCACCACTTGTCTTTGTCTCATGTTTGGTGAGGTCTATTCTTTAAGGAGTTCAAGAAGTTTATAGAATTATTCTTTGTAAATGATGAGGATCCATGGAAAGGGATCCAATGGCAGCAGAAGATCTGTACTAGCTAATATGAGCCAGAAGGCTCTGGTTGATGGTAGCCCCCTTATTCACCCCCCCAAAATCCCAGTCTTTTCCCACCCCCCAAAAGCCCAGTCTTCCACTGGGATGCCACAGTCTTCACTTTTTTTTTTTGTACCAGGATTGAACCCAGGGCATTTAACCACTGAGCCATACTGACCTCCCCCGTTTTTATCTATCTGTCTATCTATCTATCTATCTATCTATCTATCTATCTATCTATCTATCATTTATTTATTTTGAGACAGGGTCTTGCTAAGTTGCTTAAGCCCTCGCCAAGTTACTGAGGCTAACCTTGAACCTGTGATCCCGGTCTCAGCCTCCTGAGTTGATGGGATTACAGGTGTGCACCACCATGCCTGGCAAAACTTCCACTTTTAAATTTTAAAATACAAAATGTTGATTCAGTCTTCTTTTCTAGACAATGAGAGTTTATTTTTTTAAGTTTAAAACAATAATTTCAAATGCAGTAGACCTGTTTATATATTGTCTTCAGGGAACCCACACCTTGCACACACACAAACTTGTCACCTTCATAACAGCGAAGCACTTCCAATGCCAAGCAGCATCACCCTCATCTAAGAGTGACACCAAAAGCAAGTGCAACCTCGGCAGGGTGCACTCACACCTGAGAACATCTTTTGTCACAAAAATAAAATGATAAAGAATTGGTGCAGTTTCACATAGGCTAACAAAATCCTTTAAACCAATTAGATGAAGAACAAAATCTAAAGTCATTTAAAATTTAACTACTAAGCATGTGGTATTTCTATGAGAAGGTATGCTCAGACTTCCAATTTGGGCTTCCAGTTGTCTTCTTGAAAATGGCATGAGGATTCACTCTAGCATCTAGATCTCCTCCATTACACCCTCTGCAAGGCACTGAATAAGAGCAGAGTTTCCAGAGGCAAAAACAAGAGAAGAATTGCAATGAAAATTGAATATATTGGCTCTCAAAGTCTAGGAGATCAAAGCAATATAAGAGTCATTTAGAGCCCCATGTTACTTATTGCTAAAACACTGGCCCTTTTATTTTGGCACTTGGCCCCTTCTCACACCACTCAGAATCCCTCAGGCATCACCTCTGCTCTTGGCTCAAGGACACTTTACATCAATGTCTTTCAAAATGGCCTTCCTGACTTGCATCACCTGGACATGGCCGCACCTACTGAACTTGAATCTATCAGTGTTTGCATGGGCCCTGGGTTTAACTTTTTATCTTTTAATAACCTCTTAGAAGTAAAAAACAAAAACAAAACAAAAAATAAATAAACAAACAAAAATGATAGCGAGGTGTCAGTAATGGTAACTGCAAACAGCAATGATGGGTGCTGGTAATTTCTATCGTTCTGCATTGAAACTGTATCTGTCTTCTTCACTTGCCTGTAAGCCTCTTGAATCCATCTATCAATCATCTACTATCTTCTTTCTATGTATCTATGTATCTATCTGTCTATCTACCTACTTACCTATCTTCGTATCTATCCAGCTTAAACAAGTGGTCCTCAATATCCTGTGATTTGAAATTGCAAGGTGTTAAGATATTGTATTATTATTGTATCTTCACTTTCAAAAGTCTTAACTTTGTTTTAATGCTATTTTATACAGTTTAGGTCTCAATCCCTTCAGAAATACATGTCTTCTAACATCTTTTATGTTTTCCCATTTAAAGAATCTTGCTTTTGAAGTACACTGCTTTATCTGTGTTTCTTTGAACATGGCTTGCCTTTCTTCTCCTCTGCCTTCTGTTCATTTAATTAAGGAAAACATATTTGCTGCCTGAAAAGCAGTTCTTCCTACCCAAATCTGTAATCACCCGCCTGGCTTTATGTGTTAGTACCCCTCTCCTCTTTTTTTTTTTTTTTTTTT
>NW_026008537.1:50607-57063 GCF_001458135.2 Marmota marmota marmota | reverse complement strand
AGGATTAGTGATAGTGTTAGGGCTAGTGGTAGAAGGAGATTTAGGCTTAGATTTATTGTTATTGTTTGATCTATGTTTAGGTCAAGGGCCTGCATTAGGATAAAGATTAGGACTTATGTTAGGGTTAGGGTAACAGCTAGGGTTAAAACTAGAAATAGGACTGGGGTGCGATTAGAGTTATTCTTTGGTCTAGGCTTAGGGGTAGTTTTAGAGTTAGGGCTAAATTAGGGCTAGGATTAGCACTAGGGTTAAAGTTAGGGTTAGGCCTATGGTTAGGGCTAGGGTAATGTTAGTGTTAGTGTTAGGGTTAGGGTTAGATTTAGGAGAAGGGATGGGGTTATAGCTAGGTTTAGAGCTAGGGTTCAGGTTAGAATTTGATTTAGGGTTAGCGTTAGGTATTGGGTTAGGATTAAGGCTAGGTATAGTGCCAGGATGAGGGTATGTATTAGGGCTAGGGCTAATGTCAGGTCTAAGTTCAAAGTGTTAGTTTTATGGTTAGGTTATGGCTAGGTCTAGCGTAAGGGTTAGGTTTATGGTAAGGGTCAGGTTTAGAGCTAGGTGTTTTATTGGGGTCAGGGTCCGGGTATGGTTTGGTTTAGGTTAAGGTTTAGGGTTAAGGATTGTATTAGCATTAGGGTTCAGTTTAGGATTAGGGTAATGGATAGGGTTAGGTTTAGGGCTAATGTCAGAGTAATGGACAGAGTTATTGTTAGCGATAGGGTTAGCGTTAGGCCTAGGGTTAGCATTTGGACTAGGCTTATCTTTAGGGTAATGGATAGGGTTAGAGATAAGGTTAGGGCTAGTGTTAAGGTTAAGATTATGGCTCAGGTTAGGGTTAGGCCTAGGGTTAGTGTCAGGGTTAGGTTTAGGGTAAGTATTAGGGTTTGAGCTAGGATTAGGTCTAGTGCAAAGGCCGTGTTAGAGTCAGGGCTTGGGTTAGGGTTAAGGTTAGTGTTATGATTAGGGAAAGGGTTAGATTTTAAGCTAGGTTTAGGACTTGGGCGAGGGTTAGGGTTAGGGTTAGTTCTAGGGTTATGGTTATGGCTAAAATTAGGGCTAGGTTTAGGGCTAGGATAAGGGCTAGGTTTGTTTGATGTATATGGCTAGCGTTAGGGATATGAGTAATGTAAGAGCTTGGATTATGGTTATGGCTAGTTTTAGGGTTAGGGTTTTGGATAACTCTTGTGTTAGCATTAGGTTTTGGGTTAGGATAAGATTTAGACTAGGGTTTGTGTTAGGGTAAGCGTCAGTGTTTTGGTTAGGGTTAGGGCCAGAATTAGGAATAGCGTTGGGTCTAGGGATAGTGTTAGTCTTTGTGTTAGGTTAAGGGTTATTGTTAGGCCTAGTTCAAGGTTTATGTTTAGGGCTAGGGCTAGATTTATGACTCTATTTAGGATTAGGTTTGGTCTAGTGCTAGTGTTACTGTTAGGTTTAAGTATAGGTTTACCAGTAGGGGTAGAGTTAGGGTCCAGTTTAGGGTTAGTGTCATGTTTAGATCTAGGGTTAGTGTTCGGGTCAGAATAAGGGTCAGGGTTTGGGTTTATGCTAGAGCTAGTTTTAGAATGAGGCCTAGGGTTAGGACTAGTAATAGTGTTAGGGTTTGGGATAGGCTAAAGATTAGTGTTAGGACTAAGGTAGCATTAGGGTGGGGGTTAGGCTTAGGGTAATGGATAAGATTAGAGGTAGGGTAAGGATTAGGGATAGGGTTAGGGATAGGCTTAGGGTTAGGGTTAGCCTTAGAGTTAAACCTAGGTTTAGGGCTCCGATTAGTGCTAGTATATGTGTTAGCATTAGGGCTATGGCTTATGAAAGAACTTAATTACTGATTAGGGCTACTCCTCGGTTTAGCATTAAGGCAATGTTTAGAGCTAGGGTTAGTATTAGGATCAGCGTCAATGTCAGGGTTACTCCTAGGATTAGGTTTAGCACTAAAATTATGGCAAGGTGTAGGGCTAGATTTAGGGTTAGTGTTTGGTTTAGGTTAAGGGTTATGGTTAGTTCTATGGTTCAGTTTTATTTTAGGGTTAGGTTAGGGTTAGGGCTAGTTTTCCAATTAGCATTAGGGTCAGGGCTAGTGTTACGGTTAGCTTTAGGCTTAAGGTTAGTGTTATATTCAAGTTTAGTGCTAGGGTAGATGTTATGGCTAAGGTTGGGGCTAGAGATAGGGCTAGAGTTTGGGTTATGTTAAGGGATAGGTTCAGAACTAGGGATAGGGCAAGGGTGAGAGAGTTATTTTTAGGGCTAGGGATAGGCTTAGGTTTAGGGTTAGGGCTAAATTAGGGCTAGTATTAGTGCTAGAGTTAGTGTAAGGTTAAGGCCTAGGTTTTTGCTAGTGTTAGGGTAAGGTATGATGTTATAGCTACGTTTTGGGCTAGGTCAAGGGATAAAATTAGGGATAGGGTTAGGGTTAAGGTTATGCTTAGGATTAAGGCTAGGCTTAATGCTTGGATTAGGGCTAGGATTTGTTTTAGGGTTAGGGCTAGGAATACGGCTAGGCTTAATGTCAGGTCTAGGGTTATGGTTAGGGATTGCTTTAGGGTTAGGTTTATAGCCAGATCTATTGTAAGGATTAGGTTAAGTGTTAGGGTCAGCTTTGCAGCTAGGGTATTATTAGGGTTGGAATAAGGGTTAATGTATGTGTTAGGTTAAGGTTTCGGGTTAGGGCTCAAATTAGCATTAGGGTTACTGTTAGAGTTAGGGTAATGGATATGGTTATGTTTAGGGATCAGTTTAGGTTTAGGGTAATGGGCAGATTTAGGGTTAGGGATAGTGTTAAGGTTAGGTCCAGGCATACAATCCAGTTAGGGTTATGGGTAGGGTAATGGATAGGATTAGAGCTACAGTTAGGGATAAAGTTATTGTTAGGTTAGGGCTATGGTTAGTGTTAGGCCTAGGGTTAGAATTCTGTTGGGGTTATGGTTAGTGTAATAAATAAATTTAGAGCTAGGGATAGGGCTAGGGTTATGGTTAGGATTAAGGCCATGGTTCGGGTTAGTTCAAGGTTTAGTTTTTGCTTTAGGGTTAGATTAAGTGTTGGGGCTAGGGTTAGGGTTAGGAATAGGGTTAAAGCTAGGGTTAGGGCTCAGATTAGGGCTAGGTTTTTGGTTAAGTTAGGGATTAGGTAGGACTATGGCTATTGTAACAACTAGAGTTTAGATTAGGGCTAGTTTTAGAGAAAGCATTAGATCTAGGTCAAGGTCTAGTGTTTAGATTAGGTTTAGGTTTAGGGAGATGATTAGAGATAGGGTTAGTGTTAGGGTCACAGTCAGGATAAGTGCTACTGATCAGGGTTAGTGATAGGACTCGAATTAGGGCTAGGATTAAGGCTAGGTTTAGGGTTAGGTTTTGTTTTAGGGTTAAGGTAAGAATTAGGGATAGGGCTAATGTCAAGTCTAGCATTACCTTTAGGCTATGGTTAGGGTTAGGGCTATGGCTCAGTTTTGTTTTAGAGCTAGGGCTAGGGTTAGGGCTAATTTTAACATTAGCGATAGTGTTAGGGCTAATGGTAGGATGAGGTTTAGGATTAGATTTATTGTTATGGTTAGATCTAGGTTTAGAGCTAGGGCCTGCATTAGGATTAAAGTTATTGCTAGTGTTAGGGTTATGGTAACAGATAGGGTTAGAACTAGAGAAATGACTGGGGTGCTATTAGAGTTATTCTTTGGGCTAGGGTTAGGGGTAGGTTTTTAGTTAGGGCTAAATTAGAGCTAGGATAAGTGCAAGGGTTAAAGTTAGGTTTAGGGCTAGGGTAATGGGTAGTGTTAGTGTTAGGGTTAGAGTTAGATTTAGGGGAAGGGATGGGGTTATTGCTAGCTTTAGATTTAGGGTTCAGGTTAGAATTTGATTTAGGGCTAGGGTTAGGTTTCGGGTTAGGATTAAGGCTAGGTTTAATCCCAGGATGAGGGTATGTTTAGGCCTATGGCTAATGTCAGGTCTGGGTTCAAAGTAAGTGGTAGTTTTATGGTTAGGTTATCACTGGGTCTTGTGTAAGGTTAGGTTTAGGGTAAGGGTCAAGTTTAGAGCTAGGTGTTTTATTAGGGTTAGGGTCCAGGTATGGTTTGGTTTAGGTTAAGGTTTAGGGTTAAGGATTGTATTAGCATTAAGATTTGTTTTAGGATTAGGGTAATGGGTAGGGTTAGGTTTAGGGCTAATGTCCGAGTAATGGATAGAGTTATTTTTAGCAATAGGGTTAGAGTTAGGCCTAGTGTTAGCATTTGGATTAGGCTTATCTTTAGGGTAATGGATAGCATTAGAGCTAAGGTTAGGGCTAGAATTAAGGTTAAGTTTATGGCTAGGTTTAGGGATAGGCCTAGGTTTAGTGTCAGGGTTAGGTTTAGGGTAAGTATTAGGGTTTGAGCTAGGGTTAGGTCTAGGGCGAGGGTTAGGGTTAGAGTCAGGGCTAGGGTTAGGGTTAGGGTTAATGTTATGTTTAGGGAAAGGGTTAAAATTTGAGCTAGGTTTAGGACTAGGGTGAGGGTTAGGGTTAGGGTTAGGTCTAGGGTTACAATTAGGGTTAAAATTAGGGCTAGGTTTAGGGCTAGGATAAGGGCTAGGTTTGTGTGATATTTATGGCTAGTGTTAGGGCTATGGGTAATGTAAGTGGTTGGGTTAGGGTTATGGATAAGTCTAGTGTTAGGGTTAGGTTTTGGGTTAGGCTAAGTTTTAGAGCTAGGGATTGTGTTAGGGTAATCATCAGCGTTTGGGTTAGGGTTAGTGTCAGAATTAGGAATAGTGTTGGGTCAATGGATACAGTTAGTCTTTGGGTAAGGTTAAGGGTTATTGTTAGGGCTAGTTCAAGGTTTGTGTTTAGGGCTAGGGCTAGATTTATGACTCTATTTAGGATTAGGTTTGGTCCAGTGCTAGTGTTACTGTGAGGTTTAAATATACGTTTACCAGTAAGCATAGAGTTAGGGTCCAGTTTAGGGTTAGTATCATGTTTAGATCTAGGGTTAGTGTTAGGGTCAGAATAAGGGGCAGGGCTTGGGTTAGGGCTATAGCTAGAATGAGGCCTAGGGATTAGCTTTAGTGTTAGTGTTAGGGTTAGGGTGAGGGAGAGTGTTAGGGATAGAGATAGGTTTAGGGTTAGGGCTAAGGTTAAGGTTAGGGTTAGTGTTACAGTTAGGGTTAGGATTAGGGTCCATTTTAGGGTTAGGGTTAGGGTTATGTTTAGGGTTATTTCTAGGGTTAGGGTTAGGGTTAGGCTTCGGATTAGTGTTCACTTGAGAGATATGGTTTGTGTTAGGGTAAGGGTTAGGGTTAGGGTTAGGATTAGGGTTACAGTGAGTCTTAAGGTTAAGTTTAGGTTTAGTTTTAGGATTACTTGTAGATTAGGGTTAGTGTTAGGGTAAGGGTTAGTTTAAGTGTTAGGGTTAAATTTAGGTTTAGGGTTTGTTTTAGGGTAAGGTTTAGGGTGCGGGTTAGTGGTAGGGTTAGGTTTAGGGTTAGGTTCAGTGTTAGTGTAAGTGTTAGGGTTAGGGTTAGGAATAGTATTAGGGTTAGGAATAGGTTTAGGGTTACTTCTTGGTTTAGAGGCAGCGGAGCACAACAGCCACTAGTATGGCAATATGTAAATCAATGGATGTGTAACTGATGTGATTCTGCAATCTGTCTATGGTGTGAAAGTGGGAGTTCATAACCCACTTGAATCAAAGTGTGGAATATGATATGTCAAGAAATTTGTAATGTTTTGAACAACCAACAATAAAAAATTTAAAAAAAAAGAGTTAGGGTTAGGAATAGTGTTATGGTTAGGGTTAGGCTTAGGGTTAGCTTTAGTGTTAGGGTTAGGGTTAGGTTTATAGTCAAGGTTTTTTGGGGGGTTAGGGTTAGGGTTAGGGTTCAAGTTAGGTTAGGGTTTGTTTTCGAATTAGGGTTAGGTTTTCAGTTAGGGTTAGTATTAAGCTTAGTGTTTGGGTAAAAATTATGGTTTGTGTTAGGGTAAGGGTTAGTTAGCTTTAGGTTTTGTGTTAGGTTAGAGTTAAAATTAGGGTTTTGGATATGATTAGAAAAAAGGTTAGAGTGAGGCATAGGGTTAGGGTTGGCGTCAGTTGTGTGGTGAGCCGTTCTAATTAGACCGTGGCCGCCATTAGAAGATGGCGCCGGCTTCCACTGTGGCCTGTGATAAACAACTCCTTTTATGGAGAATTGCCGCGTAATCCCTTACCACCCTATGAGAAAGATCCACGTGGCAGCTTAGGATTGGTATGCGGGAGGCTTTATTAGGCTGTGCTTGGGCGTGGCGGGCGGGTCGCTAGAAGATGATACTTGAATCAAGGCCTGAATAAACTGCTGAAAGAAGAATCCTGTGTCGTGTTTTCCCTTGCCGGCGAGGGGTCGCGACAATTGGTGGCCCGGATGGGGAATTATATTCCTCGAACCCAGGATCCAGAACTTTCAGCAGTCAGGGTGGTGCACCGGTAAGTTCCCAGGTAAAGTGGGAATCCGCAAGCTAATAGC
>NW_026008537.1:0-47864 GCF_001458135.2 Marmota marmota marmota | reverse complement strand
ATCCTACTTCTCGCCGTCGTCACGATGCAGGATGCGAGGCAAGGCACTGCACTTGAGTGATCCCTCAACGGACCTCAAGGAAAGCATGTCCTATTGCATGCGGGTTTGACGTCCACGCCCCGCCCTACGAAAAAAGGCGTCGGCTGATATGGGACCAGGTCTAGGGAAGGGCCCTCCTTAGGACTGAACCATACATTGCAGCCACTTCTGCACAGTGGGATAGGACCTCTACTTTCGCCTGCATTGTTTTATAAAATAGAAGGGGGAACTGTGGTGAGCCGTTCTAATTAGACCGTGGCCGCCATTAGAAGATGGCGCCGGCTTCCACTGTGGCCTGTGATAAACAACTCCTTTTATGGAGAATTGGCGCGCAATCCCTTACCACCCTATGAGAAAGATCCACGTGGCAGCTTAGGATTGGTATGCGGGAGGCTTTATTAGGCTGTGCTTGGGCATGGCAGGCGGGTCGCTAGAAGATGATACTTGAATCAAGGCCTGAATAAACTGCTGAAAGAAGAATCCTGTGTGGTGTTTTCCCTTGCCGGCGAGGGGTCGCGACAGGTTAGAGTGAGGCGTAGGGTTAGGGTTGGCGTCAGTTGTATGGTTACGGGTAGTTTAGGTATAATGTTAGCATTAGGGTTAGGGTTAGTGTTAGTGTTAGGGTTAAAGTAAGGGTTAGGGATAGGGTTACTGTTATGTTTGGGGTTAGGCTTAGGATTAGGGTTAGTGTTGGGGTTAGGGTTAGTGTTATGATTAGGGTTAGGGTTAGTATTATAGTTAGTGTTAGGTTTAAAGTTAGTTTTAGGGTTAGTGTAAGGGTTAGGGTTAGGATTAATTTCAGGGTTAGTGTTAGTGTTAGGGTTAGGGAGAGTGTTATGTTTAGTGACAGGTTTAAGATGAGGGCTAAGTTTAGGGTTAGGGTTAGTGTTACAGTTAGGTTTAGGGCTTGTTTTAGGGTTAGAGTTAGGGTTATGTTTAGGGTTAGTTATAGATTAGGGTTAGGATTAGGATTCGGCTTAGGTTTAGGTTTAGTTTTAGAGTTAGGGTTATGGTTAGGGTTAGGGTTTGGATTAGTGTTAGGATTAGTGTTCATGTGAGGGATATTGTTTGTGTTGGGTTGATGGTTTAGTTTATGGTTGGGATTAGGGTTAAAATGAGGCTTAGGGTTAAGTTTAACGTTAGTTTATGGGTTACTTGAGGTTAGGGTTAGTGTTAGAGTAAGGTTAGGATTAGTGTTAGGGTTAGGGATAGGGTTTGTGTAAGGGTAAGGTTTAGGGTGAGGGTTAGTGGTAGGGTTAGGTTTAGGGTTAGGTTAACTGTTAGTGTAAGTGTTAGAGATAGGGTTAGAAATAGTGTTAGTGTTAGGGAATTGTTTAGGTTTACTTTTAGGTTTAGGGTTAGAATTAGGGTTAGGGATAGTGTTACATTTAGGGTTAGGCTTATGGTTAGATTTAGTGTTAGGGTTAGGTTTAGGTTTATGGGTAAGGGTAGTTTTTGGGTTAGGGTTAGGGTTAGGGTTCATGTTAGGGTTAGGGTAGTTTTAGAATTAGGGTTAGGGTTTTGGTTAGGTTTAGTGTTAAGCTTAGTGTTCGTGTAAAATTTTTGGTTTGTGTTAGGGTAAGGGTTAGTTAGGTTTAGGTTTTATGTTAGGTTAAAGTTAAAATTAGGGTTTTGGTTATGATTAGAAAGAAGGTTAGAGTGAAGCATAGGGTTAGGGTTAGGGTTCATTTTAGGGTTAAGATACTTTACGTATAGTGTTAGCGTTAGGGTTTGGGTTAGTGTTAGTGTTAGGGTTAAAGTAAGGGTTAGGGGTAGGTTTATTGTTAGGTTGAATTTTAGGCTTAGGGTTAGAGTTAGTGATAGGGTTAGTTTTGGGTTTAGGGTTAGTGTTAGGATTAGGGTTAGGGTTAGTGTTAGAGTTAGTGTTAGGTTTCGGGTTAGTTTTAGGGTTAGTGTAAGGGTTAGGTTTAGGATTAATTTCAGGGTTATTGTTAGGATTAGGGTAAGGTTTAGGGTTAGCTTTAGTTATGGTTATGATTAGGGTTAGGGTTTGTGTTAGGGTAAGGGTTAAGGTGAAATTTAGGTTTAGGTTTAGATTTTCGGTTAGGGTTAGTGTTATGTTTGGGGTTAGGTTTAGGGTGAGGGTTACAGTTAGTGTTAGGTTTAGTGTTAGTGTTAGGTTAGTGTTATGGTTAGGGTTAGTGTTATTGTTATGGTAAAGTGTAGGGTTAAGATTTGGTTTAGTGTTAGTGTTAGTGTTATGGTTAGGGTTATGTTAGTGTTAGGTTTAGGGTTAGGGAGAGTGTTAGGGTTAGGGATAGGTTTAGGGTTACAGTTAGGGTTAGAGTTAGGTTCCTTTTAGGGTTAGGTTTAGAGTTATGTTTAGAGTTAGTTCTAGAATTAGGGTTAGGGTTAGGTTTCATGTTAGGTTTAGGTTTAGTTTTAGAGTTAGGATTAGGGTTAGGGTAAGTGTTAGGATTACTGTTCATGTGAGAGAAATGGTGTGTGTTAGGGTAAGTGTTAGGGTTATGGTTATAATTTGGGTTAGAGTGAGGCTTAAAATTAGGTTTAGGGTTATTTTAAGGGTTACTTATAGGTTAGGGTTAGTGTTAGGGTAAGGGTGAGGATTAGTGTTAGGGTTAGGGTTTTTGTTAGGGTAAGTTTTAGGGTGAGGGTTAGGGGTAGGGTTAGGTTTAGGGTTAGATTCTGTGTTAATGTTAGTTTTAGGGTTAGGGTTAGGGATAGTGTTAGGGTTAGGGATAGGATTAGTGTTACTTTTAGGCTAGGGTTAAAATTAGGTTTAAGATTAGTGTTACGGTTAGGGTTAGGATTAGTGTTAGGGTTAGGGTTATAACTAAAATTAGTTTTGGGGTTAGGGTTAGGGTTAGGGTTCTGGTTAGGGTTAGGGTTAGTTTTAGAATTGGGGTTAGGTTTTGAGTTAGGGTTAGTGTTAAGGTTAGTGTTAGGGTAAAAATTATGATTTGTATTACAGTAAGGTTTAGGTTTTGTGTTAGGGTTAGAGTTAAAATTAGGGTTTTGGTTATGATTGGAAAGAGGTTTAGAGTGAAGCGTAGGGTTAGGGTTAGTTTTAGGGTTATGGGTAGCTTAGGTATAAGGTATAGAGTTAGCATGAAGGTTACGTGTAGTGTTAGGGTTAGGGTTTAAGTAAGGTTCAGGGATAGAGTTAGTGTTAGGTTCAGAGTTAGGCTTAGGGTTAGGGTTAGGGTTATGGTGAGGTTTAGGGTATGTTTTAAGGTTAGGGTTAGGGTTACGGTTAGAGTTAGTGTTAGTGTTAGGGTTAGGATTAGTGTTAGGGTTAGGGTTAGAATTAGGGTTAGGGTTACTGTTTTGTTAGAGTTAGGGTTAGTGTTATGTTAGGGTTAGGGTTAGTGTTATGTTAGGGTTAGAATTAGGGTTAGGACTAGGGTTTGGTTAAGGGTTAGTGTTCGGTTTAGGATTAGTGTTAGGATTACAGTTAGTGTTTGTTCGGTTTAGGGTTAGGGTTAGGGTGAGGTTTAGAGTTATTGTTAGGGTTAGGATTAGTTTTAGGTTTAGGGCTAGGGTTAGGGTTAGGGTTAGGGTAAGGGTTATGTCAAAGGTAAAGTTTGGTTTAGGGTTTGTGTTAGTGTTAGGGTTAGTGTAATGGTGAAGGTTAGTGTTAGGTTCGGGTTCGGGTTAGGTTTAGGTTTCAAGTTAAATTTAGGATTAGGGTTAATGTTAGCTTCAGGTCTAGGGTGAGGGTTACAGTTAGGGTTTGGGTTAGTGTTAGTGTTAGGTTAGTGCTATGGTTAGGGTTAGGGTTATTGTTATGGTAACGTGTAGGGTTAAGATTCGGCTTAGTGTTAGTGTTAGTGTTATGGTTAGGGTTAAGATCTGTTTATGGTTCGGGTTAGGGTTTGTGTTAGGGTAAGGGTTATGATAAAAGTTAGGTTTAGTTTTAGATTTTCGGTTAGGGTTAGTGTTAGTTTTAGGGTTAGGGTTACGGTGAGGATTAGAGTTAGGGTTTGGTTTAGGATAAGGTTTAGGTATATTGTTAGGGTTAGGGGTCGGTTTAGGGTTATGTTTAGGTAAGGGTTAGGTGTAGGGTTAGGGTTACAGTACGGGTTAGGTTTAGGTTTAGTGTTAGGGTTAAGGCTAGTCTTAGGTTTAGGTTTAGCATTAGGGATAGTCTTAGGTTTAGGTTAGGGTTAGAGTGAGGCTTAGAATTAGGGTTATTGTAAGGGTTAGCATTAAGTTAGTGTTAGGTATAAGGTTATGATTAGGGTTAGGGTTCGTGATAGGGTTAAGGTAGGGGTAAGGGTTAGTGTTAAAATTTGGGTTAGGTTTAGGGTTAGGGAAAATGTTAGGTTTAGTGTTAGGCTTTTGGTAAGGTTTAGGGTTAGTTTTAGGGTTAGAGGTAGTGTTATTTTTAGGGTTAGGTTTAGGGTCAGTATTTGGTTAGTTTTAGATTTAGGATTAGGGCTAGGATTAAGGATACTGTTAGGGATAGGTTTAGGCTTAGGTTTAAAATTAGTGTTTGGGTTAGGGTTAGAGTTAGGTTTATTATTAGTTTTAGGGTTAGTGTTAAGTTAGGGTTATGTTTAGGGTGAGGTTTAGGGTTAGTGTTAGTGTTAGGGTTGTGGTTAGGGTTAGAATTAGGATTAGGGTTAGGGTTAGGTTTAGTGTAGATTTAGGGTTAGGTTTAGTGTTAGGGTTAAAGTAAGGGTTAGGGTTAGGGTTAGGGTTAGTGTTCAGGTGAGGTTTAGGGTTTGTGTTAGGGTTAGGATTAGGGTTAAGTTTAGGTTTAAGGTTATGGTTATGGTAAAATTTAGGGTTAGGTTTGTGGTCTGGGTTAGATTAGGGTTAGGGTTAGGTTTAGGGTTAGGGTTAGTGTTAGTGTTAGGTGTCGGGTTAGGTTTAGGTTAAGTTTTAGGGTTAGTTTTAGGGTTAGGGTTAGGATTGGTTTTAGGGTTAGCCTTAGGTTTACTGTTACATTTAGTGTTAGGGTTAGGATTAGGTTTTGTGTTTGGGTTAGTTTAAGGGTTAGTGTTAGGTTTAGTGTTAGGGTTAGGTTTATATTTAGTAGTATGTTTAGTGTTAGTGTTAGAGGTATAGGTATAATGTTAGTGTTAGGTTTTGTGTTAGGGTTCAGGTTATGGTTTTTGTTAGGGTGAGGGTTAGTGTTAGGGTTAGAGTTAGAGTTAGTGTTAGGGTAAGTGTTAGGGTTAAGGTTAAAGTTAGCATCATTGTTAGGTTTAGGTTTAGGGTTAGGGTTAGGTTTATTATTAGTTTATGGTTAGGGTTAGTGTTAGAATTATTGTTAGTATTAGCGTTAGGGTTAGGTTTAATGTTATTGTTAGGGTTAGAGTTAGGGTTAGTGTTAGGATTAGGGTTAGAGTTAGGATTCATGTTATATTTAGTGTTAGGGTTAGGGTTAGGGTTAAGATTAGTGTTAGGTTTAGGGTTAGGGTTAGGAAGAGTGTTAATGTTAGGGCCAGGTTTAGGGTTAGTGTTAGGGTTATGGTTAGGGTTAGTGTTAGAGTTAGGGTTAGGGTTCAATTTATGTTTAGTGTTAGGGTTAAATTTAGATTTAGGGTTAGGTTTAGTGTTAGGGTTATTGTTAGGTTTAGGGTTAAGGTTAGGGTTAGGCTCTGTGATAGGTTTAGGATTGGGGTTACATTTAGTGTTAGTGTTATGGTTAGTGTCACTGTTCATGTAAAAGATAGGATTAGGTTTAGGTTAGGGTTAAGGTTGTTTCGTGGGTTAGGGTTTATATTGGGGTTAGGGTTATGCTTAGGTTTAAGGATACTGTTAGGATTATTTTTGGGAATAGGGTTACAGTTAGGGTTAGGGTTAGTGTTAGGTTTAATGTTAGGTTAAGTGTTTGCTTTCTGTTTATGGTTAGGTTAGGTTTAGTGTTAGGCCTAGGGTTACAGTTAGGGTTAGTGTTTGGGTAAGGGTTAGGGTTAGGTTTAGGGTTTGGGTTAGTGTTAGGTTTAGGGTTAGGGTTGGGATTAGGGTTAAGTTCAGTGTTAGTGTTAGTGTTAGGGTTAGAGTTAGTATTAGTGTTAGGGTTAGATTTAGAGTTATGGATAGGATTAGTGTTAGAGTTAAGTTTAGGGTTAGGTTTAGGGTTAGTTTTAGGTTTACAGGTAGTGTTAGGGTTAGTTTTAGGGTAAGGGATTTGATTAGGATTATGGTTATGTGTAGAGTTAGGTTTAGGTTTAGATTTAGTGTTATGGTTAGGGTTAGTGAGAGGGTTATGGTTGGGGTTAGGGATAGTGTTAGGGTTATGGTTAAGGTTACTGTTATGGTTAGGTTTAGGGTTAGAGTTAGGTAAGGGTCAGGGTTAAACTTAGTGTTAGTGTTAGAGTTAAGGTTAGGGTTGCGGTTAGTGTCATGGTTAGGGTTAATGTTAGGGTTAGGGTTAGATTTAGATTTACTGTTAGGGTTAGATTTAGGATTTGTGTTAGGATTAGGGTTACTGTAATCGTTAGGCTTATGGTTAGGATTAGGGTTAGGGTTAGGATTAGTGTTAATGTTAGGGTATGTGTTAGAATTAGTGTAAGGGATAGTGTTAGGGTTAGGGTTAGGGTTCGGGTTAGTATTAGGGTTAGCTTTAATGTTAGAGTTAGGGTGAGGTTTCGTGTTCAGGTTAGGGTTAGGGTTAGGCTTGGGGTAAGGCTTATTGTTAGGTTTAGGGTTAGGGTTAGGTAAGGGTTATGATTAGGGTTACATTAGGGTCAGGGTTATTGTTTTGGTTAGGGTTTGTGTTAGGGTTAGTGTTAGATTTAGTATTAGTGTTAGTGTTAGGGTTAGGATTAGGTGTAGGGTTAGTGTTAGGGTTAGGTTTAGGGTTAGGATTAGTGTTAGTAATAGGGTTAGGGTTATTGTTAGTTTTAGGATTAGGGTTAGGGTTCCTCCTAGTGTTAGTTTTAGGGAAACGGATAGAGTTATGTTTAGTGTTAGGGTTAGTGTTAGGTTTATGGTTGCTGTTAGATATAGTGTTAGGTTTAGGGATAGGTTTAGGGTTAGTGTTAGGGTTAGAGTTACGGTTAGTGTTATGGTTAGGATTAGGGTTAGGGTTAGGGTTTGGGTTAGGTTTAGGGTTTGTTTTCGCTTTAGTTTTATGGTTAGTGTTAAGAATAGGGTTGGAATTTGGTAATATTAGGGTTAGGGTTGGATTAGGTTTAGGGATATGGTTTGTGTTAGGGTTTGTATTAGGCTTAGAGTTAGGCTTACAGTTAGGTTTAGGGTTCGGGTTTGGGATAGGGTTATGGTTAAAGGTAGGTTTAGTGTTAATGTTAGGGTTAGCGTTAGTTTTAGGGTTAGGTTATATTTAGGGTTAGGATTAGGATCACGTTTAGGGTTAAGGTTAGGTTAGGGTTAGTGTTAGGGTTAGGGTTAGGGTTAGAGTTAGGGTTAAGGTTAGGGTGAGTAATAGGGTTAGGTTTAGAACTTGGGTAGGGATAAGTTTAGGGTAAGGTTTAGGTTTAAGTTTAGGTTTAGTGTTAAGGTTTGGATTAGGGTTAGTGTTAGTGTTAGGGTTAGGTTATGGTAAGTTTTAGGATTGGTGTTACGGTGTGTTTTAGGGTAGGATTAGTATTAGGTTTAGGGTTACAGTTCGGATGGGGTTAGGTTTAGGTTTAGGGTTAATGTTACAGTTAGGGTTAGGGTTAGAGTTAGGGTTATTTTTAGTGTTTGGGTTACAGTTAGAGTTATGGAAAGGGTTAGGTTTAAGGTTAGTTTTAGGGTTAGAAATGGGATTAAGTTTAGTGTTAGAATTATGGTTAGGGTTTGTGTTAGGGTTAGGGTTAGGGTGAGTGTTAGGGTTAGTTTTAGGGTTAGGGTAAGTTTTAGTTCTTGGGTTAAAATTAGTGTTAGGGTTATGGATAGTGTTAGGGTTAGTGTTAGTGTTAGGGTTATGGATATGGTTATTGTTAGGATAAGGTTAGGGTTAGGGTTAGTGTTAAGTTTATGTTTATTCTTAAGTTTAGGGTTTGTGTTACTGTTAGGTTAGTGTTAGGGTTAGGTTTAGTGTTAGTGTTTGGGTTAGGGTTAGTGTTAGGGTTAGTGATAGCTTTAGAGTTATGTCTAGGGTTAGTGTTAGTGATAGGGTTAGGGTTGGGTTTAATTTTAGTGTTAGGGTAGGATTAGGATTAGTGTTAGGGCTAGTGTTAGTGTTAGGGATACGGGTAAGGTTAGTGTTAGGGTTATTGTTAGGGTTAGTGGTCGTGTTAGGTTTAGGTTTAGGTTTAGATTTAGGGCAAGTGTTAGGGTTAATGTTATGGTTACAGATAGAGTTAGTGTTAGGGTTAGGTTTAGCGTTAGTGTTAGGGTTAGTGTCATGTTTAGTGTTAGGGTTTGTGTTAGGGTAAAGTTTAGGGTTAGGGTTAGGTTTACGGTTAAGGTTAGGATTCAGGTTAGGTTTATGGTAAGGGTTATGTTTGGGTTAGGATTAGGGTTAAGGTTTGTCTTAGGGTTAAATTTAGGGTTAGGTTTTGGGTTAGGGTTATTGTTAGTGTTATCTTTAGATTTAGGGTTAAGGTTAGTTTTAGAGTTAGTGTTAGGTTTAGAGTTAGGGTAAGGTTTAGGTTAGGGTTAGGGTTAGGTTAGGGTTAGGTTATGGTTAACATTAGGGTTTGTGTTAAGATTAGGGTTAGTTTTGGGTTTAATGTTAGGGTTATTGTTAGGGTTAGGGTTAGGGTTATGGTTAGGGTTTGTGTTAGGTTTAGGGTTAGGTTAGAGTTTGTATTAGGGTTAATGTTAGTGTTAGGGTTAGGGTTATGGTTAGGATTTGTGTTAGGGTTAGGGTCAGTATTTGTGGTAGGGTTTGGGTTAGTGTTAATGTTAGGGTTAGTGTTAGGGTTAGGGTTAGCCTTATGGTTAGGGTTAGGATTTATTGTAGGCTTAGGCTTATGTTTGGGATTACATTTAAGGTTAGGATTAGCATTAGGTTTTTGTTAGGGTGAGGGTTAGTTTTAGGTTTAGGGTTAGGGTTAGTGTAAGGGTGGGGTTAGGGTTAGCGTTAGTGTTAGGGTTATCATCATAGTTAAGTTTAGGGTTAGTGTTAAGGTTAGCACTAGGGTTAGTTTAGTGTTAGGGTTATTGTTAAGTTTATGGTTAAGTTTAGTGTTATTTTTAGGGTTAGGGTTACGATTAGTTTTAGGTTTAGTGTTAGGGTTAGTTTTAGGTTTAGGGTTAGTGTTTTGGTTAGGGTTAAGGTTAGGGTAAGTATTAGGGTTAGGGTTAGTGATTGAATTAGAGTTAGGGTTAGGGTTAGTTTTAGTGTTAGGGTTAGTGTTAGGGTTAAGGTTACGGTTAAGGTTGGTGTTAGGTTTTCTTTAGGTTTAGGGTTAGTGTAATGCTTGGCTTATGGATAGAGTTACTGTTAGGGTTAGCATTAGAATTAGGTTTAGGTTTAGTGTTAGGGTTAGCATTAGGGTTATGGAAAGGATTAGAATTATGGTGAGTGTTAGGTTTAGGGTTAGATTTAGGGTTTTTTGATAGGGTTATGGTTAAAGTTAGGTTTAGTGTTAGGTTTAGGGTTAGGTTTAGTTTTAGGGTTAGGTTATATTTAGGGTTAGGATTAGGGTTTGGGTTAGAGTTAGGGTTAGTGTTAGTGTTAGGGTTAGGGTTAGGTTATATTTAGGGTTAGGATGAGGGTTTGGGTTAGAGTTAGGGTTAGTGTTAGTGTTAGGGTTAGGGTTTGTGTTAAGGTTAGGTTCAAGGTAAGTGTAAGTTTAGGTTTATGGATAGGATTAAGGTTAGTGTTAGGGTTAGTGTTAGTGTTAATTTTTGCATTAGAGTTAGTGTTAGGTGTTTAGGGTCAGGGATAAGTTTAGAGTTAGGGTTAGTGTTAGTGTTAGGGTTAAGGATAAGTTTAGGTTATTTGTTAGGGTTACAGTTAGGTATAGGGTTAGAGTTAGTGTTAACGTTAGGTTTAAGGTTTGTGTTATGTTAGGGTTAGCGTGAGTGTTAGGTTTAGGGTCAGGTTTAGGTTTAGTGTTAGTGTTTGATTTAGGGTTAGGGTTAGTGTTAAGGAGAGTGTTAGATTTAGGGATAGGTTTAGAGTTAGTGTTAATGTTAGGGTTAGGGTTATTGATATGGCTAGGGTTAAGGGTACATTTAGGTTTAGTGTTAGTGTTAGGATTAGTGTTAGGCTAAGGATTAGTTTTAGGGTTAGTGTTAGGTTTAGTGTTGGAGTTTGGGTTAGGGTTTGTGGTAGGTTTAGGGATAGGGTTAGGTTTTTTGATAGGGTTAGGGTTAGGATAAGTTTTAGGTATACAAATAGGATTAGGGTTAGATTTAGGGTTATGATTTGGGTTAGGGTTATGGTTAGGTTAGACATAGGTTTAGGATTAGTGTTTGAGTTAGGTTTAATGTTAGGTTTAGGGTTAGAATTAGTAATAGGGTTAGGGTTGAGGTTAGATTTAGTGTTAGGGTTAGTGTAAGGTTTAGTTATAGTGTTAGGGTTAGGGTTAGAGTTAGCTTTCGGGTTAGTGTTAGGTTTAGAGTTAGGGTTCTTGTTAGAGTTAGGGTAAGGGTTAGGTTTAGTATTAGGGTAGAGTTAGGCTTTTGTTTAGGGTTGGGGTTAGGGTTAGGGTTAGTGTTAGGGTAAGGTTTAGGGTTAGTGTTAGTGTTAAAGTTAGGTTTACAGTTAGGGTTAGTGTTAATTTTAAGGATAGGGTTAGTGTTAGGGTTAAAGTTAGGTTTAGGTTTAGTGTTAGGATTAGGTTTAGGGTTAGGGTTAGGGTTCAGTTAGGTTTAGGTTTACAGTAAAAATTATGGTTAAGTTTAGGGTTATGGTTACTTTTAGGGTTAGGGTGTTTGTGTTAGGGTTTAGGTTAGTGTTAATATTAGGTTTAGGGTTAGGGTGAAGTTTAGGGTTCTGTTTAGTAGTATGGTTTGTGTTAGTGTTTGTGACAGGGTTGTTCTTAGGGTTAGGGTTGGGATTATGGTTAGGATTAGATTTAGGGTTGGTGTTAGGGTTAAGGTTAGTGTTAGGGTTAGCATGAAGGTTAGATTTAGGATTAGTGTTAGGGTTACCCTTAGGGTTAGGTTTAGTGTTAGGGTTAGTGTTAGTGTTAGTGTTAGGTTTAGGGTTAGTGTTAGGGTTACTGTTAGAGTTAGGATTAGTTTTACATTTAGGGTTAGTGTTTGTTTAAGTTTTAGTGTTAAAGGAAGGCTTAGGATTTGTGTTAGTTCTAGGGTTAGAGTTAGGGTTAGGTTTGCAATTAGGATTTTGTTAGGCTTAGGGTTAGGATTTGTGTTAGGGTTACTGTTAGTTCTAAACCTAGAACTAACCATAACTCTAAGTCCAACCCTAACCCTAAGCCTAAACCTCACACTAACACTAGCTCTAACATTAATACTAATCCTAAAACTAGCCCTAATCTAGTTCAAGCCCTAAAACAAAATGGAGGCATATCCCTAACCCTAACCCTTAAACTAAACCAAAACCTAAACCTAAACCTAGCCCTAACCTTAGCCCTAATTCCAGTTCTAACCTAACCCTAAAACTAACCTTCAGCCTGACTCTGACCTTACACTAACCCTAGCTCTAACATCACCTTAAAAGTATACCAAAACCTAAAACTAGTACTAGCCCTAACCATAAACCTAAAAGTAGCCCTAAACATAACTTTAGTTCTTACATTAGCTGTAGCCCTAACCTAACCCAAAACCTATCCCTAAACTGAGCCCTACACCTCGTTTTAACCCTAACCCTAACCCTAGCCCTAACCATTATCCTAAACCTAACCCTAACCCTAAATCTGGCCCTAACCCTAAACCTAACCCTAGACGTAATCTTAACCATAATCCTAGCCATAACTCTAGGTCTAACCCTATCCATTACCCTAAACATAACCCTAACCCTAATGATAACCCTAGCCTTAAATTTAACCCTAATCCTAAAACTAGACCTGACACTAACCCTATCCATCAACCTAGCCGTAACCATAGCTCAAACCCTAACATTTACCCTAAACCTAACCCTAAATTTTGCCCTAACCCTAAACCTAACCCTAGACTTAATCCTAACCATAATACTAGCCCTAACTCTAGCTCTATCCTATCTGTTACCCTAAACACAACCCTAACCCTAATGATAACCCTAGCCCTAGGATAACCCTATCCCTAATCCTTAACCTAGACCTGACACTAACCCTAACATTCGCCCTAGCCCTAAACATTGCTCAAACCCTAACACTTATCCTAAACCTAACCCTAACACTAACCCTAGACCTAACCCTAACCCTAACACTAGCCTTAATCCTAACCATATCCCTAGACCTAATCCTATCCATTACCCTAAACATAAGCCTAACCCAAACATAGCTCTAAATATAGCTCTAAACATAGTTCTAACCCCACCCATTACCCTAACCCTAAATATAAACATCATGATAACACTAGCCCTAATTCTAAACCCACTCTAAAACTAACTGTAAACTTAACC
This sequence comes from Marmota marmota marmota, assembly GCF_001458135.2. Classification (NCBI taxonomy): domain Eukaryota; kingdom Metazoa; phylum Chordata; class Mammalia; order Rodentia; family Sciuridae; genus Marmota; species Marmota marmota. Next base: position 35,422 of record NW_026008537.1, on the reverse strand, counting down.
CTAGTCCTAACCCTAAACCTACACTAACCCTAACTGTAAACCTAACCCGAGACCTAACTGTAAAACTAACCCTTGCCATAATCCTAATCCTAGCTCAAACCATAACAGTTACGCTAAACCTAACACTAACCCTAGTCCTAAACCTGAATCTAACCCTATGCATTTAGGCCTAACCCTAAACCAATCACTAACACTAACCATATCCTTATCAAAATCTAACCTGAAAACTAAACCTAACCCTATCAATTACTCTAACCCTAATTCTAACCCTAACCTTAATTCTAACCCTAACCCTATAAGTACTATAATCTTATCCCTAGAAGTAACCCTAAACCTAACCCTCACCCTAGCCCTAAACCTAGCCCAAAACCTAACCCTTATGCTAAACATAAACCTAAGCCTAATCCTAGTTTTAACCCTAACACTAACCCTGATTCAAGACCTATTCCACACCATAAACCTAGCCCTAATCTTAGCTATAATCCTATCCTTTATACTAACCATAACTTTTACCCAAATGTGAACCCTACACCTAACCTTAACCCTATCACTAACCCTAACCCTATCAATTACCCTAAACCTAATGTTAACTCTAAACAAAACCCTGTCATTACCCTAACCCACACCCTAGTGCTAATTCAAGCCCTAAACCTAAAACCTAACCACAAACAAACACTAACACTGACCCTGACCCTAATAAATCTACTAGCTCTAAGAATGACTTTTACACTAAACCTAACCCTTACACTAGACCTAGCCATACACTAATCATAAAATTATTCCCAACCATAAACTTAGACCTCACATTATCTGTAGCCCTAATCCTAGCCCTAAACCTAACACAAACCCCAACCCTTATCTTAGCCCTAAACCTAGCCTTAAACCAAACCCTAAACCTAACATTAAGCCTAAACCAAGAACTAAATCTATCCCTAATCTTAGCCCTAATTTAGTCCTATTCATAACCCTAGCCCTAACTCTAGCCCTACGACTAACTCTAACTCTCACCCTAGCCCCATCCCTAGTTCTATCCCTATCCCTTACTCGTCCTAATCCTAGCCCTAAACCCAGCCCTAACCCTAGCCCTATCATAAGCTCTAGCCCTAACCTAGATCTAATTTTAACTCTAAATCAAACCCTAACTCTAAATCTAAATCTAACTTTAACCCTAGCCCTAAAACAAACCGAGCCATTGCCCTAACCCTAACCCTTAACCTAAACCAACCCTTAACCCTAACCCTAACCTTAGCTCTAATTCTAGTTTTAAGCTGCAAACTAAAAATAACACTGACCCTGACTCTCACCATAATACTAACCCTAGTCTAAACATCACCCTAACCCTAACCCTAAACCTAACACAAGACCTACCACTAACCCTAACCCTAAATTTAACCCTAATTGTAACCCTGGTACTTACATTAGCTTACCCCTAACCCTAGCACTAACTTAACCCAAAACCTAGCCCTAATCCAAGCTCTAAGTCGAGTTTAACCCAAACCCTAATCCTAACCCTAGCCCTAATCAAAACCATAACCCTAGCCCTAAAATTATCTTTAACCCTATCCATTGCCATAACCACAAATCTAGGCCTAAACCTAATGCTATCCCTAATCCTAAACCTATGCATTATTCTAAACCAAACCTAAACCCTAAACCTCATCCTATCATTACACTAACACTAAACATAATGTTAAATTGAGCCCTAACTTTAAACCTTAACCTATCGCAAACATCTAACCCAGACCTTGACCCTAGCTCTAAACCTGAACCTAACCCTAAACCTATCCCTTACATTACATGTAGTCATAAACCTAACCCTAAAACTAATTTTAACCATAACCCTAGATCTGATATTAGCCCTAGCCCTAATCCTAGCCCTAACACTATAATAGACCATAGTCCTCATCCTAGCCCCAAACCTAGCCTTAATCATTACCCTAACTCTAACCATAGACCTACCCCTAATTCTAACCTTCATCTTATCTCTAAACCTAGCTATAATGCCATTCCTTACCCTAAACTTAAGCCTAACCCTAACCCTAACTCTAGGCCTAAGGTGAAAACTCACCCTAGCCCTAATTTAACCCTATCCCTCAACCTAATCCTTAACCTAACCCAAGCTCTAAGACTAACTCTAACTCTCACACTAGCCCTATCCCTATTTCTAACCCTATCCATTACCATAATCCTAAACCTAGCCCTAAACCTAGCCATAACCATTGCCAAATACTCATTCCTAGTCCTAACCCTAGATCTAACTCTAACTCTAAATCTAACCCTAACCCTAAGCGTAAACCTAACATTAACACTAGCCTTAGCCATAACGCTAATCATAAAACTAGCCCTAACACTTACCCTTGCAGTAAAACAAAATCGAGCAATAACCCTAACCCTACCTTAACTTAAACCAAACCTTAACACTACACCAAGACCTAACCCTAGCCCTAATTCGAGTCCTAATCTTAACCTTAATAATAACCCTAACTCTGACTCATATCCTAACACTCACCCTAGCTCTAAACACCACCCTAACCTTAAACTGAACCTTTACAGTAACCGTAGCTTTAATTCGAGTCCTAACCCTAAACCTAAAACTAAACCTGAACATGACTATAAACCTAACACTAACACTAGTTCTAAATTTCACCCTAACCTTAAACCTAATCCTAACACTAGAGGTTTAACCCCTAACCATAACCCTAAAACTAACCCTAAAAACCATAGTTCTTACATTAGCTATTGCTCTAACCCTATCCATAAACCTAACACAAAAACTAGCCCTAATCTGAGCCCTAAACCTAGCTTTAACCCTAACCCTAGCCCTAAATTTACCTCTAACCCTATCCCTTACCCTATGCCAAACCCTAAACCTAATGCTAATCCTAATCTTAATTCTATTCCTTAACCTAATCCAAACCCTAAACCTATTAGTAGTCCTAAACTTAGTCCTCATTCTAGCTCTAAACATAACACAAACTCTAACCCTAACCCTAACCCTTATTCTAACCCTAACACTAATCGTACGTCTAAACATGAACCTATCCCTAAACCGCACCCTAACACTAGCCCTACTGAAAACCTTATACCTAAACCTAACCTTAACACTAGCCCTAGACCTAAACCTAATCCTTATCTATCCATAACTATAGCCATAGACCTAAAGAAAAACCTAGCCCTATCCCTAATAATAATTCTTAACCTAAAGCCAAAAACTAACCATTCCACTAGTCTTAATCCTAGTCCTAATTCTGGCTTTCCCATTAACCATAACCATTAACTGTATACTGACCCTGACACTAACACTAACCCTAGCTCTAAACATCACCCTATCCCTAAACCTAAGCAAAAACTACACTTAGCTCTAACATTAACCCTAAAACTAGCTCTAATCATAACAAAGTTCTTACATTTGCCATAGCCCTAACCTATTGCAAAACATAGACCTAACCCAAGCCCTAGCTTTAACCCTAAAGCTAATCATAACCCTAACCTTAGTCCTAACCCTAAACGTAGGCATAACCCTAGAGCTAATCCTAAGCATAACACTAGCCCTATCACTAGCTCTAACCCTATCCATTACCCTAATGATAACCCTAATGCTTCTGCTAATCGTAGGCCGAATACTAAACCTATCCTTAACCAAATCCTATCCATTACCCTAAATTAACCTGAGCTCTAAACCATAAACTATCATTAACCTATCCCTAATTGTAATGATAACTCGAGCCTTAAGCCTAAACCTTAATCTAATAAAAACCCTAACCCTGACCCTGACTCTAATAATACCCATAGCTTTAAACCTGACCCTAACAAGAAACCTGAGCCTTACAAGAGACCTAGCTATAAACCTAACCCTAAAACTCTCCCTAATGCTAACCCTAGACCTGACATTAGCCCTAGCTCTAATCCTAGTCCTAATACTAACACGAACCTTAGCCCACATTCTAGCCATAAACCTCAGCTTAATCATAAACTATCCCTAACCATAAACTCAAATCTAATCCTCACTCTTGTTCTAAAAGTACCTATACTCCCATCCTTGACCCTAAACCTAATCCTAACCCTAACCCTAACACTAACCGTAGCCCTAAACCTAGGCCTTACCCTAATACTAACCCTAGTCCTAATCCCAGCCCCAATTTAGCCCTATCCCTAGCACAACCTTAACCCTAGCCCTAAGACTAACTCAAACGCGTGCCATAGCCTTATACCTAGTTCAAACTCTATCCCTTACCATCACCCTATACCTAGCACTAAACTTAGCCTTAATCGTAGCCCTATCATAACACCTAGCTCAAAGCCTAGATCTAAACGTAAGTCTAAATCTAAACTTAAACCTAAGCCTAAACCTCACACTAACACTATCCCTAATCCTAAAACTACCCATAACTCTACCCCTAGCCCTAAAACAAAACCGAATCATAACCCTAAACCTACACCTTGCCCTAATTCTATCTCTATTTCTAGTCCTAACACTAACCTGAAAACTAATCTGGACTCTGACTCTGACCCTAATATTAAACCTAGCTCTAAACATCATCGTAACCCTAACACTAGACATAGCTCTATCCCTGACCCTATCACTAGCTCTAATCATAATGCTACTTTGTACATTAGCCATAGCCTTCAACCTAGCCCTAACCTAACCCCAAACCTAGCCTTAATCAGAGTCCTAAACCTAGTCTTTTGGATGTTTATCTTTTTATTTTTCATTGGACACAACATCTTTATTTTATTGGTATGTGGTACTGAGGATCTAACCCAGTGCCCTGCGCATGCCAGGCTAGCACGCTATTTCTTGAGTCACATCCCCAGCCGCTAAACCTAGCTTTAACCCTAAACGTAAATCTAACCCTAACACCAAAAAGCTCTTATCCTATACATAACCCTACCCCTAATTGTAGGTCTAACCCTATCTATTACCCTAATGATAACCCACTATGCGAACCCTAGGCCTAAACCTAACCCTAACCCTATCCATTACACTAAACTAACCTTAATCTTAACTCTAGTTCTGATAATAGCCGTAGTCCTACCTTATCCCTAACCTAAACCAAAACCTAGCTCTAATCTGATCCCTAACCCTAACCCTATACTTTACCTAAACCTAAAGCAAAAACTAAACCTTGAACTAACCTGAACCATGGCCTTAATCCTAACCATAACCCTATCTCTAACCCTTGCTCTAATCCTATTTATTACCCTAATCATATCCCTAACCAGATTCTAACCCTACGTATAAAACTAACTATAGTTCTAACTTATCAAGAACCCTAGCCCTAACTGTAGCTTTAATTCTATCCATTACCCTAACCATAAACCTAACTGAATTCTATCCTTAGGCCTAACCTTAATACTATCCCTAACCCTAAGGCTGTCCATTGCCCTAAACCTAAACTAATCCCTAAGCATAACCATAACCATTACCCTAACCCTAACACTAACTCTAATGCTAATTTGAGCCTTAACACTAAACATTAACCTAACACATACCATAACCCTGATTCCGACCCTAATAATACCCTAGCTGCAAAGCTGACCCTATCACTAAACTTAAACCTTACAATAGATCTGGCTATAAACCTAACCCTAAAACAATTCCTAACCATAACCCTAGACCTGACATAAGCCCTAGCCATAATCCTAGTCCTAACCCTAACACAAATCCTAGCCATTATCCTAGCACAAAGCCTAGCCTTAATCCTAAGCATAACCTTAAACTTAGCCCTATCCCTAAATATATCCCTTGACCTAGCCCAAAATGTAGCTGTAACATCATACCTTACACTAACCCTAGCACTAAAACTAGGCATAAACTTAACACTAATCATAGCCCTAAAACTAGTCCCTAATTTAACACTAACCCTACACCTAACCCTATCCCTAGCCCTAAGAATAACTCTCACACCCTAGACCTATCCCTAGTTCTAAACCAATCCCTTAACATAACCCAAACTCTAGCCCTATCCCTACCCCAACCTTAGGCCTAAACTTTGCCCTAGCCCTAAATGTGAATATAACACTAGCCTTAAGCCTAAAGCTCACCCTAACACTAGCCCTGTCCCTAATACTAATTGGAAAACTAGACCTAACCCTAACCTACCCCAAAACAAAACTGAGCCATAAACATAACCCTAAACCGTAACTCTAACAGTAAACCCTAACCCTAAACCTAGCCCTAAACCTTGCAAAAATTTGAGTACTAAACATAAACCTATGAGTAACCCTGACCCTGACTCAGATCCTGACACTAACCATAGCTCTATACATTGCCCTAACACTAACACTACAACTAGCCCTAAAAAGAAACCAAGTTTTTTCATTAGCCATAGCCCTGAAGCTAACACAAATCGTAGTGCTAATCCAAGCACTAAACCTAGGTTTAACCCTAAGAATAACCCTAACCTTAACCATAGCCTGAAAGCTATCCCTAACCCTAACCCTACCTCCAAACCAATCCCTTTCCCTATGACAAACCCTCACCCTAATGTTACCTAGTCCTAAACCTAATCCTTAGCTTAACCCAATTCCCAACTCTATTACTAGTCCTAACCCTAGGCTTCATTCTAGTTGTAACTCTAATCCAAACTATCACCCTTATTCTGACTTTAACACTAACCCTGGAACTAAACCTCACACTAACCCTAAACCGAACCCTACCCCTACCCCTACAAGTAAACCTGTACCTAAACCTAACAGGAACACTAGCACTAGACCAAACCTAATACTAAATATAGTCATAAATCTAGCCCTAGCTCTAAACAAAAACTTTGCACTAGCCCTAAAAATAACCCTTAACCTAACCCAAAGACTAACACTATCCCTAGACCCAACACTAGTCTCATTCTGGCCCTAACTCTAACCCTAACCAAATCCTAACAGATAGCCCTAATACTAGCCATAAACACCAAAAAACCTAGCCTTATCCTAGCCCTTAACCTAGCCCTAATCATAACACTAACAGTAAACCTAGCCCTGACTCTAACCCTAAACATCGCCCTAGCCCTAACCCTAGCTCATATTCTAACACTTACCCTAAACCTAACTCTGACACTAACCCAAGGCCTAAACCTATCCCTAGCCCTAATCCTAACCTTAACCCTAGCACTAACCTTACCTCTAACCTTATCCATTAACCCAAAGACAAGCCTAACTCAAATGGTAACCCTAGGCCTTACACTCACCCTATCACTAACCCACCTAACCCTATCCATTACTCTAAATTTAACTTGAATCCTAAACCTAACTCTATCCATTACCCTACTTCTAACCCTAACTGTAACACTAATTCAACCCTTACCTCTAAACCTTAAATTAACCAAACCCTATCTGACCCTGACCCTAATAATATGCCTAGCTCTAAACCTGACTCTTACCCTAAATGTAATCCTTACACTAGACCTAGCCATAACGTAACCCTAAAACTAATCCTAAACAGAATCCTAGAACTGACATTAGCTCTATCCCTAATCCTAGCCCTAGCCCTAACACAAACCCTCAAACCTAGCCCTAAATGTAGCCTTAATCATAACCCGAACCCTAACCTAGCCATAACCCTAATTCTACTCTTGCACTATCCCTAAACCTAGCTATATCCCCATTCCTTTTCCCTAAACCTAACCCTATCTCTAACACTAACACTAACTCTAACCCTAGCCCTAACCCTAACACTAACCCTAGTGCTAATCCTAGCCCTAATTTAGCCCTAACCTTAATCCCACCCCTAACCCTAGCCCTAAGACTAACACTAACTCTCAGCCTAGCCTATTTCTAGTTCTAACACTATCTGTTACCATAACCATAACACTAGCCCTAATTTTAGCCCTTACCATAGACCTAGTCCTAAACCTAAATCTAACCATAACAATTAATATGATTTAACCTCACCTTACTACTAGCCCTAACAGTATCCCCAATCCCAAAACTTGCCCTAACCCTAGCCCTAGCACTAAAACAAAACTGAGCCATAGCACCAACCCTAACCCTAATCTAAACATAACCCTGGTCCTGACATTAGCCCTATCCCTAATTCTTACCCTAACACTAACACAAATCCTAACCCTACACCTAGCATTAACCTTCACCTTAATTTGAGTTCTATTCCTAATCGTAAATTAGCACTGCTCCTGACTCTGACTCTAACACTAACCCTATCTCTAATCATGCCCCTAAACTTAAAGCTAATATAAACACTAGACCTAGTCCTAATGCTAACCCTAATACTAGCTCTTATCATAACCCTAGTACTTACATTGGCTTAGTCCTACACCAGCAGAAAACTAACCCCAAACCTAGCCCTAATCCAAGCCCTAACCCTAGTTTTAATCGTAGCCCTAACCCTATCCCTAGCCCTAACACTTAACCTAAACCTAACCCTAAACCTAAACCTTGTCCTAACCCGAAACCTAAACTGAACCATACCACTATTCCTAACCCTAACACTAGCCTGTAACCTAGATATAATTGTATTCATTACCCTAACCATATCCCTAAGCAAATTCTAACCATAGGCCTAATTCTAACCATAGGCCTAAACCTAACCAAAACCCTAGTCCTAACTGTAGCTCTAATCCTATCAATTACCGGAAGCATATCTTTAACCAAATTCTATCCCTAGGCATAAATTTAACCCTATGACTTACCCTGACTCTGTCCATTATACTAAACCTAACCTGAACCTGAAATCTAACTATATCCTTTACCCTAACCCTAATGCTAATTTTAGCCCTAACCCTAAACCTTAACCTAACCCATACTCTAATCCTGACTCTGACCCTAATAATACCCCTGGCTGTAAACCTGACCCTAATTTTTAACGTAACCCTTACAATAGACCTAGCCATAAACCTAAAATTAAAACTATCCCTAACCATACCCTAGAACTGACATTAGCCCTAGACCTAACCCCAGCCCTAACCCTAACACAAACCCTACCCCTAATCCTAGCCCTAACCCTAGCCTTAATCCTAGTCCTAACCTTAACCGGAGCCCTAACCCTAATTTTATCCCATGCCTTAGCCCAAAATATAGCTGTAACATCATACCTTACCCTAACCCTAATGCTAACCCTAACCCTAGCCATAACTCTAGGCGAAGACCTAACACTAACCCTAGGGCTAATCCTAGCCCTAATTTAAACCTAATCCTAAACCTAATTCTATCTCTAGACCTAAGACTAACTCTAAATCTCGCCCTAGCCCTATTCAAATTTCAAAACCCATCAATTACCATAACCCAAAACCTAGCCCTATCCTAGCCCCAACCCTAAACCTAACCATCACCCTAGCCCTAAACCTGGTTGTAAACCCCAAACATAAGCCCAAACCTCACCCTAACACTAGCCCTAAACCTAATGCTAATTGGAAAACTAGCCCTAACCCTACCATAGCCCTAAAACAAAACTGAGCAATAATCCTAACCCTAACCCTTAACCTAAACCAAACACTAACCTTACACCTATCCCTAAACTTAGCTAAGTTTTATTTTGAGTCCTAACCCTAACCATTGAAATAGCCCTGACCCTTAGTCGGATCCTAACAGTACTCCTACCTCTAAACATCGCCATAATGCTAACCCTAGAACTAGCCCTAATCAGAAAACTAGTTCTTTCATTTGCCGTAACCCTAATTCTAACACAAATTCTAGCCATAATCTGAGCCCTGACTCTAATCCTAACCCTAACTGTACCTCTAAACTATTCCTTACGCTAAGCCAAACCCTCACTCTAATGCTACTCTAGTCCTATCCTTAATCCTTAGCCTACCCCAAACCCTAACTCTCTTACTAGTCCTAAACCTAGCCCTCATTCTAGATTTAACCCTAATCGTAACCCTGAACCTTATTCTGACCCTAACACTAAACCTAGATCTAAACCTGACCCTAACCCTAAACTGAACCATACCACTACCCCTAGAGTAAACCTATACTTAAACCTAATGTTAACACTAGCACTAGACCAAACCTAATCCTAAATAGAGTCATAAATCTAGCCTTAGCACTAAACAAAAACCTAGCCATAGCCCTAACAATAACCCTTAACCTAACGTAAAGACTAAACCTATCACTAGACCAAATGCTTATCCCAATTGTGGCCCAAACCCTAAAACTAACCTTAACCCAACTATGATCTTTAATCTAATAGAAAACCTAGATCTAAAACTTATCCTAAACCAAAAGTGAACCCTAACACAAGACTTATCCATAACCCTGACCCTAACACTAGCCATAACCATATCCCTAGCTCTTACATTACCCATAGTCCTAACGTTAGCCCTAAACATCACACAAACCCAGCCCTTTTCCTATTCCTAAACCTAGCCCTAATCATAATCCTAACCATAACCTTAGACCTAACCCTAGTGCTAATATGCACCCTAGACCTAACCCTAGCTCAAACTCTAATTCTTAGTCTAAACATAACCCTAAACCTAAGCCTAACCCTACTCCTAACTCAAAACCTAAACCTCGCCCTATGCCTAACCCTAGCTCAAATGCCTACACTTACCCAAACTTAACCCTAACATTAACCCTAGGCCTAACTCTAACCCTAACCCTAATCGTAACCTTAACCCTAGCCCTAATCTTAGCTCTAACCCTATCCATTACCCTAAAGAAATGCCTAACCCAAATGCAATCCCTTGGCATAACGATAACCCTATAGTTAAAACTAACTCTATCCATTACTCTAAACCTAACTGGAACCACAAACCTAATTCTATCCATTACCCTAACCCTAACCTGAACCCACTGCTAATTCAAGCATTAACCCTAAATCTTAACCTAAACCAAACCTTACCTGGTCCCTGTCCCTAATAATACACCTAGCTCTAAACTTGACCCTTAACCTACACCTAAACCTTACAATAGACATAGACATAACCTAATATTAAAACAAATACTAACCATAAACCTAGACTTGACATTAACCCAAGCCCTAATCCTAGCTTTAGCACTCACACAAACCCTCAGCCTAGCCCTAAACCTAGTCTTAATCCTAACACAAACCCTAACCTTAGTCCTAACCCTAATTCTAATCCTTCCCCTAGACCTAAACCTAGCTATAACCCTATCCCTTCTTGTAAACCTAATCCTAACCCTAACACTACCACTAACCCTTACCCTAGGCCTAATCCTATCACTAATCCTAGTGCTAATCCGAGCCCTAATTTAGCCCTAACCCTAAACCTACCCCTAACCCTAGCCTAAAGAATAACTAGAACTCTCACTCTAGCCCTATTTCTAGTTCTAAAACAATCTATTAACATAACCCTAACACTAGCCCTAAGCTTAGCCGTAACCCTAGCCATAGCCCTAAACCTAGATCTAACCATAACAATAAATCTAAGCCTAAACTTCACCCTACTACTAGCCCTAACACTATCGCTAATCATAAAAGTATCCCTAACCCTAGGCCTATTTCTAAAACAAAACTGAGCCATAGCCTTATCCCTAACCCTAGCCTAACCTTAACCCTAGACCTGAAATTAGCCCTATCCCAAGACCTAACCCTAGTTCTAAGCGTAGACTTAATCCTACCCCTAATTTGAACCGTAGCCCTAACACTAAATTTATCCCTTGTCCTAGCATTAAACATAGCTGTAACATCATACTTTACCCTAATCCTAATGCTAACCCTAACCCTAGCATTAAATCTAGGCCTAAATCTAACACTAACCCTAGCACTATTCCTAGCCCTAATTTAGCACTAACAGTAAACCTTACCCTATCCCTATCCCTAAGACTAACTCTAACTCTCGCCCTAGCCCTATCCCTAGTTATAAACCTATCCCTTACCATAACCCAAGAGCTAGGCCTATCCCTAGCCCCAAAGTTACCCCTAACCTTCTCCCAAGGCTTAAACCTGCATCTAAAAATAAAATTATGTATAAACCTCACCCTATCACTAAAAATAACCCTAATGGTAATTGGAAAACTAGCCCTAAATCTACCCTAACCCTAAAACAAAACCGAGCCATAACCCTAACCCTTCACCTAAACCAAAACTTAAAGCTACACCTAGTCCTACACCTAGCCCTAATTTGAGTCCTAACCCTAACCCTAACCCTAGAAATAACCCTGACACTAACTTGGCCCCAAACACTAACCCTAGCTCTAAACATTGACCTAACACTAACACTGGAACTAACTCTAAACAGAAACCTAGTTCTTTCATTAGCTGTAGCCCTAATGATAACACAAATCCTAGCCCGAATCCGAGACCTAACCCTATTTTTTTTAAAAATCTGACCCTAACCCTAACCCTAGCCCTAAATCTAAACCTAACCCTAACTCTACCTTAAACCCCATCCCTTTCCCTAAGTCAAACCGTAACACTAATTCTACCATAGTCCTAAAATTAATTCTTCACTTACCCCAAACCCTAACTCTATTACTAGTCCTATCCTAGCCCTCATTCTAGATCTAAGCCTAAACCTAACCCTGACCCTTATTATGGCCCTAACACTAACCCTAAGTCTAAACCTGACCCTAACACTAAACCGAAACCTAACACTTCCCACACCAGTAATACTGTACTTAAACCTCACAGTAACACTAGCACTAGACGAAACTTAATTCTAAATATAGCCATAAATCTAGCTCTAGCCCTAAACAAAAACCTAGCACTAGCCCTAACAACAACCGTTAACCTAACTTAAAGACTAACCCTATACCTAGACCCAACGGTAGTCGTAATTCTGGCACACACCCTAAACCTAACCCTATCCTGAAAAATGACCCTTAACCCTAAACAAACTCTGGCTTTAAACCTTATCCTAACCCAAAATCTAACCCTAACACTACACATATCCATAACCCTGACCCTAAAACTAGCCATAAACATATTCCTATCTGTTATATTTTCCATAGCCCTAATGTTAGCCCTAAACCTCACACAAAACCTACCACTTATCCTAGCCCTAATTGTAACCCTAACCGTAATCCTAGACCTAAGCCTAATCCTACACTCGCCCTAGCCCTAAAGCTAGCTCAAACTCTAACCCTTACCTGAAATATAATCCTTACCCTAACCCTAGTCCTGACATTAATTCTAACCCTTGCCCAAGACCTAACCCTAGCTCAAATGCTAATACTTAACCTAAAACTATGCCTGACACTAACCCTAGGCTTAACCCTAAGCCTAGCCCTAATTGTAAACTTATCCCTAGCCCTAACCTTAGCTCTAACACTATCCATTACCCTAAAGATGAGCCTACCTCATATGCTAACCATAGGCATAATGCTAACCCTATCGCTAACACTAATACTATACATTACCCTAAATCTAACCTGAACCCTAAACTTAACGTATCCATTACCCTAACCCTAACACTAACCCTAATGCTAATTTGAGCCCTAAAGCCTAATCCTTAACCTAACACATACCCTAACCCTGACTCTGACCTTAATATTACCCCTAGCTGTAAACCTGAACCTAGCCATAATCCTAACACTTACAATAGACCTGGTCATAATCCTTAGCCTAAAACTATCCCTAACCATAACCCTAGACCTGACATTAGCCCTATCCCTAATCTTAGCCCTAAACCTAACACAAATCCTAGCCCTAATCCTATCCCTAAGTGTACCTTTAATCCTAACCCTAACAATAACCCTAGTCCTAACCTTAATTTTATGCTTTGCCCTAGCCCTAAATATAGCTGTAACATCATACCTTACCCTCACCCTAATGCTAACCCTAACCCTAACCTTATAGCTAGGCCTAAACCTACCATTAACCATAGCTCTAATTTAGACCTGACCCTAAACCTAACACTATCCCTAGCCCTAAGAATAACTCTAACTCTCGCCCTAGCCGTAGCCCTAGTTCTAAACCTATTCATTACCATAACCCAAACTCTATCCCTAACCCTAGCCTCAACCCTAGCCCTAACCTTCAGCCTAGACCTAATCCTGGATCTAACCCTAACCTTAAGCCTAAAGCTCACTCTGACACTAGCCCTAACCCTAATGCTAATTGGAAAACTAGCCCTAACAGTACCCTAGCCCTAAAACAAAATTAAGCCATAACCCTAACCCTCACCCTTAACCTAAACCAAACAATAACACTACACCTAGCCCTAAAGGTAGCCCTAATATGAGTCCTAAATCTAACCCTAGAAGTAACCCTGACCCTTACTCGGACCCTAACAGTAACCCTAGCTCTAAACATTGCCCTAAAACTAGCCCTAGAACTAGCCCTAAATGGAATCCTACTTCTTTCTATTAACTGTAGCCCTAATGCTAACACAAATACTTGCCCTATTACGAGGCCTAAACCTAGGTATATGCCTAAATCTAACCCTAACCCTAACCCAATCCTAATTATACCTCTAACCCTATCCCTTACCCTAATCCAAACCCTCACCCTAATGCTACTCTAGTCCTAACTATTATCTTTAGCCCACCACAAACCCTATCTCTATTACTAGTCCTAACCCTAGCCCTCATTCTAGCTCTAACCCTAACTCTAACCATGACCGTTATTTTGACCCTAACAATAACCCTTGGTCTAAACCTGACACTAACCCTAAAGCAATCCCTACCCCTATCCCTATTGGTAGACCTACACCTAAACCTAACAGTAACACTAGCACTAGACCAAACCTAATTCTAAATAGAGTCATAAATCTAGCCTTATCCCTAAGCAAAACCTAGCACTAGACCTAACAATGACATTAACCTAACATAAAGACTAACTCTATCCCTAGACCCAATGCTAGTCCTAAATCTGGCCCTCAACCTAAACCTAACCCTAACCCGAACAATGACTGTTGCCCTACAACAAACCCTAGCTTTAAATCTTATCCTAACTTATCCATAAACCTAACCCTACAACTAGCCATAAGCATATCCCTAGCTCTTACATTACCCATAGCCCTAATGCTAGCCATAAAACTCACACAAGCTTAGCCCTTACCCTAGCCCTAAACCTAGCCCTTATTGTAACCCTAACAAGAAGCCTAGACCTAACCCTAACCCTAACCCTCGCCCTAACCCTAATTCTAGCTCAAACTCTAACCTTAATCTAAACATAACCCTAAACCTAACCCTAACGTTAGTCCTGATTCTAAACCTAACCCTCACGCTAGCCCTTATCCTAGCTCAAATGCTAACACTTACCTTAAACCTAACCCTGAAACGAACCCTAGGTCTAACCCTAACCCTAGTCCTAATTCTAACCTTAATCCTAGCCTTAACTTTAGATCTTACCCTATCCATTACCCTAAAGATAAGCCTAACCCAAATGCTAATCCTAGGCCTAATGCTAACACTATTGCTAACAGTAACCCTATTCATAACTCTAAACCTAACCTGAACCCTGAAACTAACCCTATCAATTACCCTAACCTGAACCCTAACCCTATCGCTAATGCTAATTCAAGCCTTAACCCTAAATCTTTACCTAAACCAAACCCTACCCTGACCCTGACCCTAATAATACACCTAGCTTTGAACCTGACCCTTAACCTAAACCTAACCCTTACACTAGATTTAGCCATAACCTAACCCTAAAAGTAAGCATAACCATAAACCCAGACCTGACATTAGCCCCAGCCCTAATCCTAGCCCTAACCCTAACACAAACACAAGTCCTCATCTCATTCTTATACCTAGTCTTAATCCTAAAACAAACCCTAACTGTAGCCCTATCTCTAATTTTAACCCTAGCCCTAGACCTGAACTTAGGCATATCCCCATCATTTCCCCTAACCCTATCACTAGCACTAACCCTAACACTAACCATATCTCTAGCACTAACCATAGGCCTAACCCGAACACTAACCCTTGCAGTAATCCTAGCTCTAATTTAGCCCTATCCCTAACTCTACCCCTAACGTTGGCCTAAGACTAACTCTAACTCTCCCCCTAAATCCTATTTCTAGTTCTAACCCTATCCATTACAATAAACCTAACACAAGATCTAACCTTAGCCCGAACTCTAGCCCTAGACCCTACCCTAGATCTAACCATAACTCTACATTTGACCCTAACCCTAAGCCTAATCCTCAACCTACCACTAAACCTAACACTATTGCTAATCGTAAAACGACCCGTAACCTTAGCCTTATCCCTTAAACAAAACCGAGCCATTGTCCTAACCCTAAATGTTAACCTAAACCAAACCCTAACCCTAAACCTAGCCATAACCTTCTACCTCTAATTCATGTCCTAGTCCTAAAATTAACCCTGGCCTTGACTTATATTCTAACACTAACCTTAATTCTAGATATCACACTAACCCTAAAGATAGTGCTAACACTAGTTCTAGACCAAATACTAACTCTAATCATAACCTCAGTTCTTATAATAGCCATTGCTCTAACCCTAGCCCTAAACATAACAGAAAAACTAGCCCTAATCTGAGTCCTAACCCTAGAAGTAAACCTAAACCTAAACCTAGCCCTAGCCCTAAACCTAACCCTAAACCTAGCCCTAACCCTAGCTCTAACTCTATCACTTACCCTAAGCCAAACCCTATCAATAATGCTGAACTTAGTCCTAACACTTATCCATAGCCTAATCCAAACCCTAACCCTATTACTAGTCCTAACCCAAGCCCTCATTCTAGCTATAACCCTAACTCCAATCCTTACCCTAATACAAACCCTCAGTCTAAATCTGACCCTAACCTAAACCCAACCCTAAAACTAGCACTACCAGTAAACTTATACCTAAACCTAACCCTAACAGAAGCCCTAGACCCAAGACTAATCCTAAATATAGCCATAACTCTAGACCTAGACCTAAAAAAAACTGAGCCCTAGCCCTAACATAATCCTTAACAAAAACAAAACACTAGCCCTATCCCTAAACCTAACCCTAGACCTAATTCTGGCTTTCACCCTAAACCTAACTCTAACCTGAACACTGACCCTAACACTAACACTAAATCTAGCTGTAAACCTGAACCTATCCCAAAACCTAAACCTCACACTAGACACTGCCATAACCCTAACCCTAAAACTAGCTCTAATCAGAACCCTAGATCTTACATCACACGTAGCCTTAATGCTGGGCCTAAACCTAACACAAAACCTAGCCCTAATCATAACAATAATCCTATATATAGCCCTAACCCTAACCCTCTCCTTAGACATAACCCCATCTCAAAGCCTAACCCTTAGCCTAAACATAACCCTAGCCCTAGTCGTAAACAAAAACCTAACCCTAGCCCTAATCTTAACCTTAACCCTAGTACTAACCCTAGCTCTAACCCTAAAATTACCCTAATCCTAACCCTAAACCTAATAATAACCCTAGCCCTAAACCTAACCCTAACCCTAACCCTCGACCTAACCCTTAACCTAACCTTTGCCATAAACTTAACCCTAAACCTTCCCATGAATCAAAACTAAACCTATCCCTTACCCTAAATTTAACCATAACTTAAACTTAACCCTAAACCTAATCTTACACCTAATCAAATACATTACTCTAAAACTAACCCTAATGCTAATGATAACCCTAGTCCTAACCCCAACCCTAACCTTAACCATAACCATAACCCTATCCTAGACCTCACACTAAACCTAACACTCCCCCTAGTCCTAACTGTAGCTTAAACCCTAACCCTTACCCTAAACCTAACCCTAGCCCTAGCCCTAATCATAACCCTAACACTAGCACTAATCCTAACCCAATATAGCCCTATTTCTAACCCTAACCTGAACCCTAGAATTTACACTAACTATATTTCTCACACAAGACCTATCCCTACTTCTAACCCTAAGCCTTACCGTAACGCTAACCCAAGCCCTAACCCTAGTCATAACCCTTGCACTATCCTTAGCCCTAGCACTAACTCTAGATCAAAACCTACCTCTAAAACTAACCCTAACCTGATGCCTCAGCCTAACCCTGAAACTAGCTCTAACCCTAATGCTAATCCTAAAATTAGTTCTAACCCTAGCCCTAGCCCTAAAACAAAACCGAGCTATACCCCTAACACAAAACCTTACCCTAGACCAAACCCTAACCCTACACCAGCCCTAACCCTAACTTGAAACCTGACCCTAACCCTAAACCTAACCATGACCCTGACTCACATCCAAACACTAAACCTAACTCTAAACATCACCCTAACCTTAAACCTAACCCTAACACTAGACCTAGCCCTAACCTTAACCCTAAAACTAACCCTAATCTTAACCCTATTTCTTACAATAGCCATAACCATAACACTAGCCCTAACCCTAATACAAATCTAGCCCTAATCCAAGCCCTAACACAAGATTTAATCCTAAACCTAACTCTAAACCTAGTCCTAACCCTAGCTCTAACCCTATTCCTTAACCTAAGCCAAACCCTCACCCTAATGCTAACTGTATTCTTAGCACTAATCCTTAGCCTAACCAAAACCTAACTCTATAACTAGTCCTAACCCTACCCTTCATTCTAGATCTAACCGTAACCCAAACCCTAACCCTACCCCTGACCATTATTCTGACCCCAACACTAATCTTAGGTCTAAATCTAAACCTAACCCTAAACCAAATCTTAACACCAACCCTACTAGTAACCTTATACCTAAACCTAACCTTAACACTACACCTAGACCTAAACCTAATCTTAAATCTAGCCCTAACCATAGCTCTAGACCTAAAGAAAAATTAGACATAGCCTTAACAATAACCCTTAACCTAACCCAAAATCTAACCCTACCTCTAGACCTAAACCTAGTCCTAATTCTGGTTTTAACCTTAACCATTACCCTAACCGAACATTGTCCCTGACACTAACACTAACTCTAGCTCTAAACTTCACCCTAACCCCAAATCTAACCTTAAAACTACACCTAGCCCTAACATTAACCATAAAACTAGTCTTAATCATTGCACTAGTACTTACATTAGCCATAGCTCTAACCTATCACAAAACCTAGCCCTAATCCAAGCTCTACCTTGGCTTTAACCCTAAAGCTAACCCTAACAATAACCCTAGCCCTAACTATAACCCTAAGCCTAACCCTAGACCTAATCCTAACCATAACCGTAGCCCTGACCCAAGTTCTAGCCCTATTCATTACCCTAAGATAAGTATAATCCTTATACTAAACCAAGGCGGGACCCTAATTCTAGCACTAGCCTTAACCCTATCCATTAACCTACACCTAACCAGAACCCGAAAACTAACTGTGTCATTACCGATCCCTAAACATAAGACTAATTTGAGCTCTAAGCCTAAATCTTAACTTAACCCTAACCCTAACCTTGACGCTGACTCTAATAATACACATAGCTCTAAACCTGACCTTAGCATGAAACCTAACCTTTACAATGGACCTAGCCATAAAACCCTAAAACTATCCCTAACCCTACCCTACACCTGACATTAGCCCTAGCTCTAACCCTAATATAAAACTTAGCCAATATCCTAGCCATGAACCTCGTCTTAATCATAAATCTAACCCTAACGTTAATCCTAACCTTAACCCTAAATCTCACCCTAGTCCTAAAACTAGCTATATTACCATCCCTTACCCTAAACCTTATCCTAGGCCTAAACTTAACACTAACCCTATCCCAAACTCTAGGCCTAAAATTAACACTAACCCTAGCCCTAATCCAAGCCCTAATTTACCCCTATCCCTAAACCTTACCCTAGCCCAAAGACTAACCTTAACTCTAACACTAGCTCTATACCTAGTTCAAACCCTATCCCTTACCATAACCATACACCTAGCCCAAAATGCATCTCTACCCTAGCCCTATACTTAGCCCTGTCTTAAAACCTAGATCTCAACCTAACTCTAAATACAACCCTAACCATAAGACTAAATCTAGTCATAATTCTACTCCTATCCCTAACCCTGAACCTAAGCCTAAATCTCACACTTACACTAGCCCTAACCCTAAGACTAATCTTTAAACTAGCCCTAATCCTACCCCTAGCCCTAAAACAAAACCGAGTCATAGCACTAACCTTATCCCTTAAACTAAACCAAACCTTAACCGTACACTTCACCCTAATCCCTAATTACAGTCTAAACCTATCCTGAAAACTAACACTGACCCTGACTCTGACCCTAAAACTAACCCTGGCTCTAAACATCATCATCACCGTAAACCTAAACTTAACACAAAACCTAGACCTAAGTCTAACCCTATAACTAGCTGTAATCATAAACCTACTTCATACTGCAGCAGTTGCCTGAAACCTAGCCGTAACCTAACCCCAAACCTAGCCTTAATCCGAGTCCTAAACCTAGCTTTAACCCTAAATGTAAACCTAACCCTTAGCCCACACACTAGCCCTAATCCTATACATAGCCCTAGCCCTATCCTTACGGCTAACTCTATCCATTACCCTAATGATAACCCTAACCCTTCTGATAAACCTAGGCCTACCCCTAACCCTATAAATTACACTAAACCAAATCTCAACCCTAAATCTAACCCTCTCATTACCCTAACCATAAATCTAACACTAATTTGAGACCTTCACCTAAGCACTAACTTAACCCAAACCTTAATCCTGACCCTGATTCCATGCTAGATCTAAACTGGACCCTAACCAAAAACTTAACCATTACCCTAAATGAAGCCATAAACCTAAAACTAAATCTAATCCCTAACTGTAACCCTAGTCCTCACATTAGCCATAGCCCTAATACTATCCCAAACCCTAAAACAAAACCTAGTGCTCATCGTAGCCCTAAACATAGCATTAATCATAACCCTAACCCTAGTTCTAACCCTAATACTAACCCTCACCCTTGCCCTAAACCTAGATATAACCACATGCCTTACCCTAAAATAAACCCTAACTCTAATCCTAACCCTAATGGTAACCCTTGTCTTATCCTTAAACCTAGCACTAACCATAGATCGAAACCTAACTCTAAAGCTAACCCTAACTTGATGCCTAAGCCTAATCCTTAAACTAGCCCTAACCCTAGTCCTAACATAACCCTAGCCATGATTTAGCCCTATCCCTAAACCTAACACTAACCCTAGCCCTAAGACTAACTCTAACTCTCACACTAGCCCTATCACTCGTTCTAACCCTATCCTTTACAGTAACCTAACCCTAGCCCTAACCCTAGTGCTAACCCTTTCCCTATCCTTATCCCTATCACTAACCTTAGGCAAAACGTAACTCTAAATCTAGCCCTAACCTGAAGCCTAAGCCTAACCCTAACACTAGCCCAAACCATAACACTAATCCTAAAATGAGCACTAACTCTAGCCCTATCACTAAAACAAATCCAAGCCTTAGCTGTAACCCTAACCATTAACCTAAACCAAATCCTAACTTTACACTTAGACCAAATCCTAGCAATAATTCGAGTTGGAAGCCGAACCCCAAAACTAACCCTTAACCTGACACTGACCCTAACACTTCTAGCTCTAAACGTCAACCTAACAGTAAACCTAGCACTAAAACCCTAAACTAGCCCTAACTGTACTTGCATTAGCTGTAACCCTAACCCTAGCCCTAACATAACCCAAAACCTAGCCCTAATCCGAGCCGTAACCCTAGCTTTAAACCTAACCAAACCCTAACACTAGCCCTAATTGTAACCATAATTCCAGCCTTAAACTGATCTCTAAATCTATCCATTAACATAACCGTAACCCTTACCATAATGATAACCCTAGGCATAAACTAACCCTATCCTGAATCCTAACCTTTCCATTACCCTAAACCTAACCTGAATCCTAAACCTAACCCTATCATTACACTAACAGTAATTCTAAAACTTATTCAAGCCCAAACTTGAAACCATAACCTAACCCAAACAGTAATGCAGACCTTGACCCTAATAATACCCCTATCTCTAAACTTGACCATAAACCAACACCTAACCCTTAGCCTACACGTAGCCATAAACCTAACCCTAAAACTATCTTTAACCATAATTCTGGACCTGAAATTTGTTCTAGCCCTAATCCTAGTCCTAACCTTAAAAACACACCTAGCTGTCATCCTAGCCCTAAACCTAGACTTAATCATAACCCTAACCCTCACCCTACCTCTAAACCTAGCTATAATGTCATCCATTACCCTAAATTTAAACATACCCCTAACCCTAACACTAGGCTTAAGCTAAACACAAAACCTATCTTTAATCCTAGCCCTAATTTTGCTCTATCACTAACCCTATCCTAACCCTAGCACTAAGACTAACTCTAACTCTTGCCCTAGACCTATCCCTATCCCTAGTTCTATCCCTATCTGCTACTTTGAACATAACACTAGTCCTAACACTTTCCTTAAATTTAGTCCCAGCCCTAACCCTACCTCTAAATCTAATCTTAAACTTAATCCTAAGCCTAACACTAACACTAGCCGTAACTCTAATGATAATTGTAAAACTAGCCCTAACATTAATCCTAGCAGTAAACCAAAACCGAGCAATAGCCCTATCCCTAAACCTTAACTTAATCCAAACACTAACACTACACCTAGACCTAAACCTAGCCCTAATTAGAGTCCTATGCCTCACCTTAAAACTAATCCTGACCCTGACTCATATCTGAACACCCACCATAGCTCTAAACACCGCCCTAAACTAAAACCAAGCACTAACATTAACAATAGCCCTAATTTGAGTCTTAATGCTAACCCTAAAAATTGCCCAGATCCTGACTCCTATCCTAACAACAACCATAGCTATAAGTATTACTCTAGCATTAAACCTAGCCCTAGCACTCAAACTATCCCTACCCCTAACCCTAAAACTAAACCTACTGATAACCCTAGATCTTACATTAGCTGTTGCCCTAATTCTAGCCCTAACCCTAACACTAAAACTAGCCCTAGACCAAGCCCAAAGCTTAGCTTTAAATCTAACTTTAAGCCTAACCATAGCTCTAACCATAGACCTAAATCAATCCCTTACCCTAAGCGAAACCCTAAACCAAAGTGTAACCCTAGACTTATCTCTAGTCTTTAGACAAACCAAAACCCTAACCCTATAAATAGTCCTAACCCTAGCCTTTGTGTTTAGCTCTAACACTATCCAAACCCTAACCCTAACCCTGATCCTTATTCTGACCCTAACACTAAACCTAGGTCTAACCCTAACCCCAACCCTAACCCAAAATTTATCATAATCCTATCCCTAGACCTAACTCTGAACCTAACTCTAGGCCTAGCCCTAACCATAGATCAGAACTTAACCCTTATGCTAAACATAACCCAAAACCTAATCCTAGTTCTAACCCTCACGTTAACCCTAACACAATACATAATTTTAACCATAACCCTAGCCCTATCCTTAACTCTAACTGTATCCATTACCCTAAACATAACCCTTAACACAATGCTAACCCTAGGCTTAACCCTAACCCTATCGCTTTCCCCAAGCCTATCAATTACCCTAACCTTACACTATCATTATGCTAACACTAACCCTAATGTAAATTTGAGCCTTAAACCTAACCTCAAACCTAAACCAAACCCTAACACTAACCATGATCCTAATAATTCCCCTAGCTATAACCTGACACTTACACTAGACCTAGCCATAAACCTCACCCTAAAAGTATTGCTAACCTTAACCCTAGACATGATATTAATCCTAGCCATAATCCTAGCCCTAACCCTAACACAAACCCTAGCCCTTATCCTAGCCCTAAACATACCCTTAATTTTATCCCTAACCCAAATGCTAGACCTTACCCTAACACTAATCCTGGCCCTAATCTTAGCCCTAATTTAGCCCTATCACTAAACCTAACAATAACTCTAGCCCAAAGACTAACTCTAACTCTCACCCTAACCCTAACTCTAGGTCTGAACCTATCCCTTACTAGAACCCTAATCCTAGCCCTAACTCTTGGTCTAACCCTAGCCCTATCCATAGCCCTGGCCATAACCCTAGATCTAACCCTAACTCTTAATCTAACCCTAACCCTAAGCCTAAACCTAAACCAAACACTAGCCCTAATGCTAATGCTAATCTCAAAACTATCCCTTACACTAGCCCTAGCATTAAAACAAAACCGAGCCATAGCTGTAATCCTAAACCTTAACCTAAATCAAACCCTAACCCTACACCCTGCCCTAACCATATTCCTAATTCTAGTCCTAACCCTAACCCAAAAACTGACCCTGACTCTTACCCTAACACTAACCCTGGCTCTAAACATCATCACCACCGTAAACCTCAACCTAACACTAGACCTAGCCCTAACTTTAAACCTATAACTACCACTAATCATAACCCTACTTCATACATTAGCCATAGCCTTAACCATAGTCCTAACCTAACCAAAAACATAGCCTTAATCCGATTCCTAAACCTAGCTTTAACCCTAAACATAAACCTAACCCTAACCAAAAACTTGTGCAAATCCTATACATAACCCTATCCTTAACTTAGGTCTAAACCTATCCATTACCCTAACAATAACCCTAACCCTTAAGCTAACCCTAGGCCTAACCCTAACCCTATCCATTACACTAAACCAAACCTAAACCCTAAAACTAACTCTGTCATTACCCTAAACCTAAACTCTAACCTAACTCAAATCCTAACCCTGACCCTGACCCTAAAAATAGTCCTAGATATAAAACTAAATCTTACCATAAACCTAATTCTTACACTGGACCAAGCCATAAACCTAATACTAAATCTGGCCCTAACTATAACCCTAGACCTGACATTAGCCCTAGCCCTAATACTATCCCTATACCTAACAGAAACCCTAAACTTCATCCTAGCCATAAACCTAGCCTTAATCATAACACTAACCCTAACTAAGCCCTAACCCTAATACTAACCCTTGCCATAGCCCTAAACCTAGCCAAAACCACATCCCTTACCCTAGTAAATGTAACCCTAACTCTAACCCTAACCCTTTCTGTCATAATTGTCCTATCCTTAGCCCTAGATTTAACACTAGATCGAAACCTAATTTTAAAATCTAACCCTAACTTGATGCATAAGCCTAAAACTAGCCCTAAACCTGATACTGATTCTAAAACCACCTCTAACCCTAGCCCTAACACTAACCCTAGCCATAATTTAGCCCTATCCCTAAGCTTAACCCTAACCCTATCCCTAAGAATAACTCTAACTCTCACATTGGCCCTATCACTCGTTCAAATCCTAACTCTTATCATAAAACTAACCCTATCCCAAATCCTAGTCCTAACCCTTGCCCTATTACTAACCTTAGATAAAAATCTAACTCTAAATTTAACCCTAAAACAAGCCTGAGCCTAAATCCAAGACTAGCCCTAACCCTAACACTAATCCTAAAAATTTCACTAACACTAACCCTAACTCTAAAACCAAACTGAGTCAAAGCTCTAACCCTAACACTTAACCTGAACCAAGACCTAACCCTACACGTAACCCTAAACACCAGCCCTAATTCGAGTTTAAGCCTAACCCTAAACTAACCCTGACCCTTACTCTCACCATAACACTAACCCGAGGTCTAAACATCACCCTAACCCTAAACCTAAACCTAACAGTAAACCTAGCCCTAAAACACTAAAATTAGCCATAATTATAACCTTAGTAGTTACATTTGCCATAACCCTGACACGAGCACTAACTTAACCCCAAATCTAGCACTAATCATAACCATAATCCTAGCTCTAAACTGATTTCTAACTCTATCCATTTTCATAACCCTAAACCTAATCCTAATGCTAATTTGAGGACTAAATTTAAACCTTAACCTACCCCAAATCCTACCCCAGAACATGACCCTAATAATACCCCTAGCTCTAAACTTCATGCTAAACATAAACCTAACCCTTACACTAGATGTACCCATAATCCTAATCCTAAACCTATCTTTAATTATAATTCTGGACCTGAAATTAGTCCAAGCTCTAAGAATAGCCACAACCTTATTAAAAAAAAAACAAACAAACAACAACAAAAAAAAACCTAGCCCTCATCATTGCCCTAAACCTAGCCTTAATCATAACCCTAACCCTAACCACACCCCTAACCCTTATTATAACACTCACCCTACATCGAAACCTAGGTATAAAGCCATCCTTAACCCCAAATTTGCCCTAACTCTAAACCTAAACTCTATAATCTAATTCTAACCCTAACCCTAACCCTTACAATAGGCTTAAACTGAACACTAAACTTAGCCCTAATCCTAGCCCTAATTTAGCCCTATCTCTAATCCTAAAACTAACCCTAGCCTAAGACTAACTCTCTTCCTAGCCCTATCCCTCGTGCTAACTCTATTCCTTACCGTAACCCTAAACCTAGTCAACCCTTACCCTATCCTTTGTTCTAGCCCTAACCCTAGATATAACCCTAATTCCAAATTTAACCCTAACACTAAGCCTAAGCCTAACACTAACACTAGCCCTAACCCTAACCCTAGGACTAAAACAAAACCGAGCGTTAGCCCTAACTCTAAATCTTAACTTAAACCAAACCCTAACACTACAACTAGACCCAACCCTAGCCCTAGTTTGAGTCCTAACCCTAGCGCTAAAACCAACCCTGAGCCTGACTCATATCCTAATACTCACCCTAGCTATAAACACTGCCCTCACCTTAAACTGAACCCTAACCCAAGCCCTTATTCGAGTTCTAACTTAACCCTGAAACTAAGCCTGACCCTGATTCCTATACTAACACGAGCTCTAGCTATAAATATTTCCCTAACCTTAAACCTAACCCTAACACTAAACCTAACCCATACCCTAATATTAAAACTAATCCTAATGGTAAACCTAATTCTTACATTAGCCATTGCCCTAACCCTAGACCTAAACCTAACACCAAACCTAGGCCTAATCCCCTAATCCGATCCCTAAACCTAGCTTTAACCCTAACTCTAACCATAAACATAGCCCTAACCCTAGTTCTAAACCAATCCCTTACCCTAAGCAAAACCCTAAACCTAAGCGCAAAGCTAGATCTAGCACTAATGTGTAGGCTAACCAAAACAATAACCCTAATTATTAATAGCCCTTACCCTTGTCCTCATTCTAGATATAACCCTATCCAAACCCTAACACTAACCATGACCCTGTTACTGACCCTACCACTAATCCTAGGTCTAATCGTAACCCTAACCCTAACCCAAAGTCTACTGTAATCCTATCCCTAGACCTAATCCTGAAACTAACTCTCAGCCTAGCCCTAATCATAGTTCAGAACTTAACGCTTACACTAAACATAACCTTAACCAAATCCTAGTTCTAACTCTCACCCTAACCCTAAATCAAGACCTAATCCTAAACATAATCCTAGCCCTAACCTTAAGTCTAACTGTATAATTACCCTAATCATAAACCTTACCCTAATGCTAACCCTAGGCCTAACCCTAAACATATCACTATCCCCACACTTATCAATTTCCCTAAACCTACCCTGAAACCTAGACCTAATCCAATTATTACCCTCACCGTAACCCTAATGCTAATTAGAGCTCTAACTCTAAACTCTAACCATAATACTAGTCTTAACCCTAGCCCTCATTCTACCTCTAAACCTAACCCTGACACTCATCTGACCCAAACAGTAACCCTAGGTCTAAACCTGACCCTAACCTTAAACCAAACCCTAACACTAGCCCTAATGGTAACCCTATAACTATACCTAAGCCTAACACTAGACCTAGAAACAAAGCTAATCCTAAATATAGCTATAACTCTAGCCCTAGACCTAAACAAAAACCTAGCACTAGCCCTAACAATAACCGTTAACCTAAACTGAACACTTACCCTACCCCAAGATCTAAACTTACTCCTAATTCTGGAGCTAACCCTAAACCTAAACCTATCCCAAAAAATGACCCTGATTCTAACACTGAACCTAGCTTTAAACCTGACACTAACCCAAAACCTAGACGTAACACTAGACCTAGCCATAACCCTAACACTAAAACTATCCCTAAACACAACCCTAGCTCTTACATTACCCATAGTCCTAACCCTAGCCCTACACCTAACACAAAACCTAGGCCTAATCCTAGGCCTAACTTAGCTCTAAGCATAACCCTCAGCCTAACACTGGCCCTAAACCTAGCCCTAACCTAAGCCTCG
The DNA here is from genome assembly GCF_001458135.2 of Marmota marmota marmota. NCBI lineage: Eukaryota > Metazoa > Chordata > Mammalia > Rodentia > Sciuridae > Marmota > Marmota marmota. The sequence continues at coordinate 7,438 of NW_026008537.1, read as the reverse complement.
CGTTAGACCTAATCCTAGCTCAAAGCCTAACCTTTACATTAAACATAACCCTAGCTCTATCCTAAACCCTAACCCTAACCCTAGCCCTAATACTAATATTAAACCATATCCATTACCCTAATCCTAACCCTAACCCTAATTAAAACCCTATCCCTAACACTAAACCTAGCTATAACCATAAAGGTAATCCTAGACCTAAACCTAAACCTAACCCTCACCCTAGCCCTAACCCTAGCTCAAACACTAACCCTTACCTTAACCTAACCATAACCCTAGCCCTAAACCTAACGCTTACCCTAACCCTAAAACTTACCCCAAGTCACACCCTATCCCTATCCCTAAACCTAACGCTAATCCTAGACTTAATCCAAACCATAACCTAGCCCTAACCCTAACTTTAATCCTATTCATTACACTAAACATAACCATAACCCTGATGCTAAACCTAAACTGATCGCTAAACCTAACACATCCTTTACCCTAAACCTTAACTGAAACCTAAACTAAACCCTATCCATTATGCTACCCTAAACCTAAACCTAATGCTAATTCGAGCCCTAATATTAAACCTTTAGCAAAACCAAATGCTAACTCTGTCCCTGACAGTGACCCGAATATTAACCCTAGTCCTAAAGCTGACCTTTATTCTAAATCTAAATCTTACACTAGACCTAGCCATAATCTAACCCTAAAACTATCCTTAACATTAACCCTAGACCTGATATTAGCCCCAGATATTAACCCTACACATGATAATAGACCTGACACTAGCCCTAGCCATAACTTTAACAGAAACCCTAGCCCTTAACCTAGTCCTAATCCTAGCCTTAATCCTAAACTGAACCAAAACCCTAGGCCTAATCCTAATTCTATCACTCACCCTAGCCCTAAAGCTAGCTATAAGTCCACTCATTCCCCTAAACTTAACCTTAACAACAATGCTAACCCTAACATCTAGCCCAACCCCTTGGTCTAATCCTAACACTAACCCTAGCTTTAATACTGTCCCTAATTTACCCCTAACCCTAACACTAACCCTAGCCCTAATCCTAGCCATAATTTAGCTCTAACCTGAACCCTAACTCTAGCCCTAATCCTACACTAACAGAGCCCTAACCCTAACACTAACCCTAGCCCTAATCCTAGCCATAATTTTGCCCTAACCCTAGCCCTAATCCTAGCCCTGATTTAGCCCTAATCCTAAACCTAACCCTAAGACTACTACTATGACTAACTTTAATTCTTGCCTTAGCCGTATCCCTAGTTCTAACCATATTTGTTACCATAACCCTAACCCTCACCCTAACACTAGCCCTAGCCTTGCCCTAACCCTAGATCTATCCCTAACTCTAAATCTAACCCTAACCCTAAGAGTATACCTCAACCTAACACTAGCCCTAACCCTTATGATAATCCATAATGTAGCTGTAACCTTAGCCCTAGCCCTAAAACAAAACCAACCTATATCCCTAACCCTTAACCTAAACCAAACCCTAACCATACAACTAGTACTAACTTTAGCCCAAATTTGAGTTCTAACCCTCACCCTAAAACTAACCCTGACTCGGACACTGACGCTAACAATAACCCTTGCTCCAAACATCACCCTAACCCTAAACCTAACCGTAACACTAGACCTAGCCCTAAACCTAACCCTAAAACTAGCACTAATTGCAACACTAGTTCATACATTAGTCATAGCCCTAACCCTAGCCCTAACCAAACCCCAAACGAAGCCCTAATCTGAGCCTTAACCCTAGTCTTAAACCCTAACCCTAAACATAAACCTAAACCAGAACCTAGCTCTACAACTTACCCTAACACTAGCCAGAATTCTAACCATAAACCTAGCCGTATCACTAGCTCTAACCATATCCATTACCCTAACCATAACCATAACTCTACTAGTAACCCTAGGCCTAACACTAAACTTATCCCTAACCCTAACCTATTTCATTAACCTAAACCTAACCTGAACCCTAACCCTAACCCTATCATTACCCTAACCCTAACCATAATGCTAATTCAAGCTCTAACCCTAAACATTAACCTAACCCAAACTCTAATTCTGACCCTTCCCATGATAATATACCTAGCTCTAATACTGACCCTACCCCTAAACCTAACCCTTATACTAGACCTAGCCATAAACCTAACACTAAAACTATCCCTAACCATAACCCTAGACCTGACATTTGCCCTAGGCATAATTCTAGCCCTAAATTTAACACAAACCAAACCCATAACCCTAACCATAATCATAGCCCTAATCCTATCCATAACCCTTGACCTAAATTTAGCTCTAATAATATCAATTACCCTAAACATAACCCTAATTATAATGCTAACCGTAGGCCTAAATCTAATCCTATCACTAACCATAACCCTATCAATTATGCTAAATCTAAACTGAACCTAAACCAAACCCTATAATTACCATAACCCAAACCCTAACGCTAAGTCAAGCCCTAACCCTAAACTCTAATCTATAAAAAACCCTAAACCTGACCCTGACCCTAATAATACCCCTAGCTCTAAACTTGACCCTTACCCAAACCTAACATTTACAATAAACATAGCCATTAACCTAACCCTAAAACTATCCCAAACTGTAACCCTAGATCTGATATTCACCTTAACACTAATCCTAGCCCTAAACCTAACACAAAACCTGTCATTCTAGGCTTAAACCTAGCCTTAATCATAACTCTAATGAAACCCTAGCCCTAACCCTAATTCTAAATTTCACCCTAGCCCTATCCCTAGCTCTAACCGCATCGCTTACACTAAACGAAACCCTAAGCCTAAAACTAAACCTAGGCCTAAACATAACCATAATCCCAGCCCTATTACTAGCCCTAATTAAGCCCTATACCTAAACAAACTCTCAGCTTAGCCATAAGACTAACTCTCACTCTCACCCTAGCCCTATTTCTAGTTCTAACCATATCCCTTACCATAACCCTAATCCTAGCCATAAACCAAGACTTAACAGTAGCCCTATCCTTAGCTCTAGATCTAACCCTAGATTTAATTCTTAATCTAAATCTAATTTTAACCCTAAACCTAACACTAGCCTTAAACCTAATGCTAAGCCTGAAACTAGCCCTAAACATAGCCCTAGCCCTAATACAAAACCAAGTCATAGCCCTAACTTTAAAACTTCACCTAAACTAAAACCTAACCCTACACCTAGCCCTAAACCTAGCCGTAATTTGAGTCCAAACCCTAAACCTAAAACTACTCTGACCTTTAATTTGACCCTAACACTAACCCTAGTTCTAAACATTATGACTAAAACTACCACTACTCCTAGTCTTAACCCCCATCATAACGGTAGTCCATACATTGGCCATAACTCTAAAACTAGCCTTAACCCTAAGCAAAACCTAGCCTTAATGCAAAACCTAACCCTAGATTTAACCCTAAACCTAAACCTATCACTGGCCCTAACTCTAACCCTAAACATAGCCCTGATCCCAGCTCTAATCTTATCCCTTACCCTATGCTAACCCTAACTCTAATGCTAACCCTAGGACTAACCCTAAACCTTAGCCTAACCCAAACCCTCACCCTAATACTAGCCCTAACCCTAGCCCTCATACTAACTCTAACCATAACCCAAACCCTAAACCTAACCCTGATACTTATTCTGACCCTAATGATAACCATATATCTAATCCTGACCCTAACCATAAACCAAACCCTAACACTAGAACTAGCAATAAACCTATACCTAAACCTAACTTGAACACTAGCCCTAGACCTAAAGCTAATCCTAAATCTGGCGATATCTCTAGTTCTAGACCTAAACAAAGCCTAGTCATAGCCCTAATGGTAAACCTTAACCTAATACAAACACTAACCCTACCTCTAGACCTCACTCTAGTGATAATTCTGGGTTTAACCCTAACCCTAACTATAACCTGAACACTGACCCTGACCCTAACACTAACCCTGGCTCTAAATATCACAATAATGGAAACCCAAACCCTAACACTTGACCTACCCGTAACACTTACCCAAAAAGTAGCTCTAATCATAACCCTGGATAATACATTAGTTGTAGGCCTAACACTAGCCCCAACCTAACTGAAAACCTGGCCATTTAACTAGCCCTAATCCATACCCTAACTCTAGGTCTAACCCTAGCTCTTACCCTAGCTCTTACCCTACCCATTACGTTAAGCTAAACCCTAAACCTAATGTTAACACTAGTCCTAACCCTAATCCAGAGCCTAACCCAAACCCAACCCTATTACTAGTCCTAACCCTAACCTTCATTCTAGATCTAACCCTAACCCAAACGCAAACCCTAACCCTGACACTTATTCTGACCCTAACACTAACCGCAGGTATAAACCTGACCCTAACCCAAAACCAAACCCTAAAATTAGCCCTACCAGTAATCCTATACTTAAACCTAAACAAAACACTAGCCTTAGACTTAAACCTAATGCTAAATCTAGTCATATCTCTAGTCCTGGACCTGACCAACAACCTAGCCCTAGCCCTAACAGTAACGCTTAACCTAACCCAGATTCTAACCCTACCCCTATACCTAACACTAATCCTAATTCTGGCACTAAACCCAACACTAACTCTAACCTGAACAGTGGCCCTGACCCTAACATATTCCTAGCTCCAAAGCTCACCTTAAACCAAAACCTAATCCTAACACTACACCTAGCCATAACCTGAATCCTAAAACTAGCCCTAACACTACCTCTTACATTACCCATGGCCCTAACACTAGGCCTAAACTAACACAAAACCTAAACCTAATCCTAGGCCTGAACATACCAATAAGTGTAACCCTAAACCTAACCCAAGCCCTAACACTAACCCGAAGCCTCGCTTTAGAACTAATCGTAGCTCAAAGCCTAACCTTTACCCTTAACATAACCTTAGCCCTATCCCAAACCCTAAACTCACACTAGCCCTAATTCTAACCTTAACCAGAGCCCTAACCATAGCTCTAATTATATCCACTACCTGAACTCTTGCCCTTATCCTAACCATAACCCTAGCCCTAACCATAGCTCTAATTCTATCCATTACCCTAAACATAATCCTAACCCTAATAAAAACCCTAGGCTTAACCCTAACCCTATCACAATCCCTAAACCTATCCAGTGCTCTAAAAATAACCTGAACCCTAATCCTAAGCCTATTCATTAGCCTAACCCTAACTCTAACCCTAATGCTAATTCGAGCCTTAAACCTAAACCTTAACCTAAACCAAACCTTAAGCCAAACACTCGCCCTAATAATACACATAGCCGTAAACTTGATGCTTACCCTAATCTAACCATTACACTAGACGTAACCAAGATCATAACCCGAAATTTATCCTTAACTATAACCCTAGACCTGACATTAGCCCTAGCACTAATCCTACCCTAACCCTAACACAAACACTAGCTCTCATCGTAGCCCAAAACCTACCCTAAATCATAACCCTAACCCTTTCCTAGGCCCTAAACCTTGTTATAACACCATTGCTTACCCTAAACCTAACCCAAAACCTAACCCTAACACTAACCTTAGCCCTAACCTTAACCCTAGAACTAATCCTAACATTAACACTAGCCCTAATCCTAAACCTAACCCTAACCCTAGCTTTAAGACTAACTATAACTCTTGCCCTAATCCTAGCCCTAATTCTAACCCTATTACTTACCGTAACCTTATTCCTAGCCACAGCCTAGAATAACCGTAGCACTAACCTTACACCTTGCCCTAACCCTAGATCTAAACCTAAGTCTAAATCTAACCCAAATTCTACACCTAAGCTTAACCCTAACACTATCCCTAACCCTAACACTAATCATAAAACTAGCACTAACCATAGGCTTAGCCCTAAAACAAAACTGAGCCATAATACTAACCCTAAACTTTTACCTAAACAAAACCTTAACCTTACATCTAGCCCTAAGCCTAGCACTAACCCTAAAATACACTAAACCTAACCCTAAACCTATTGGTAACCCTAGCCTTAACCCTAACCATAACCATAACCCTAACCCGAAAACTAAACCTAGACCTAACCCTAAACCTAACACTCGCTATAACCCTAACCCTAGCTCAAAACCTAAGCCTTACCATAATCCTAAACATAACCATAGCCCTAAACTTAACCCTAAACTTAAATCAAATCCTAACCCTAAACCTAAACCTAAATCTAACCGTGTCCATTACAGTAAACCTAACCCTAACCCTAATGATAATCCTAGCCCTAACCCTAACTCTAACCCTAAAGCTACCGTAATTCTATCCCTACACCTAACCTTCCTTCCTAAATCTTGCTCTAGTCCTATCCATAGCTCATAACCTAACCCTTATGCCAAACATAACCCTAAACATAACCCTAGTTCTAAGCCTCACCCTAACCCAAACTCAAGACCTAATCCTAACCATAACCCTAGCCCTAAACTAAACTCTAACTGTATACATTACCCTATACAGAAACCTTACCCTAATGCTAACCCTAGGCCTAACACTAACCCTATCACTAACACCAACCCTATCAATTACCCTAAACTTAACCTGAAACCTAAACCTAACCCTATTATTACAATAACCCTAACCCTAATGGCAATTCGAGCACTAACCCTAACTCACACCTAAGCCAAACCCTAACTCTGAATAATAAATAATAAAACCCTAATAATTCCCCTAGCCCTAAACCTGACCCCATACCCTAAACCTAACCCTTACACTAGACCTAAACAAAAACCTAAGTTTGAAAATATCCCTAACTGTAACCCTAGACCTGACATTAGCCCTAGGCATAATCCTAGATATAACCCTAAAACAAATCCTAGCTCTTATCTTCGCCCTAAATATAGCCTTAATCATAACCCTAACCCTAAACCTGGGCCTAACCCTAACACTAAACCTAGAACTAATCTTAGCCCTAATTTAGCCCTATAACTAACTCTAATCCTACCCTAGCCCTAAGACTAAGTCTAACTCTCACCCTTGCCCGAAAACTCATTCTAACCCTATCCCTTACTGGAACTCTAATCCTAGCTCTAACCCTAGGCCTAACCCTACACCATTTCTTAGCCCTAGCTCTAACACTAGATGTAAACTTAAATCTAAATCTAACCCTAAACATAAGCCTTAACCTAAACCTAACAATAGCCCTAACCCTAACCCCAAAGCTAATCCTAAAACCAGTAATAACTCTAGCCCTAGCTCTAATACAAAACCAAGCCATAGGCCTAAACCTGACCATTAACCTAAACCAAATCTTAACCCTACACCTAGCCCTAACCTTAGCCCTAATTTGAGTTTTAAGCCAAGAACTAAAACTAAGCCTGAACCTGAACTAACCCTAATCCTAGCTCTAAACATCACTCTAACCCTAACCCTAAATGTAACACTAGACTTAGCCCTAGTCCTAACCATAAAACTAGCCTTAATCATAACC
>NW_026008536.1:0-3613 GCF_001458135.2 Marmota marmota marmota | reverse complement strand
TGCAGCCCGGCTGGCTGGGCAAAATAACCGGGGGGTGAGGAGCAACTTGTGTAGATTGATACAGCAGGAGTGGGAGCCGTTTATTGCAGGACAGGAGCAGTATTTATACATTCCATACAGCTTATCTAATTAGCATAAACTAGATACATCAGTCAACCAATCAGGAATCTCCACACTTAATGGCTCGCTTTTGTTACTTCTCAAACCACTCCCTCTGGCATTTTGCCAGGCACCATCCAGACTTGTTTACGAACTCTAACATTCCCCTGGCAAAATGCCAGGTGTTATTTTGAGTTGTTTACAGACTCCAACAATCTTTCTCTTCTGATGATTTCACTGTGCTTGGAATATCCTCTATTTCATGCTATTTTATACAACCGTGTCCCTGGAAGTAACTTTCTGAAACTGTCCTTGCTGCTTTCCAGGTGCTCCTTTAATCTGTATATGGCATATTGGCAAAACTTCTAAATACTCAGCTTTCTTAGACTTTTTTGTGCTAAAGTTCAGAAATTTCTTAAATCTACATACTTAGTTTTCAAGCAAAATGCTATGTAGACAATTGAAATGCATTAAAAGAAAACCAATTAAATTAAATCAGAAAAATAGTGACTATGACAGAGCAAATTTGCATGCCTATTTCTTCTTCATTGCAATTCTATAATTCTGGAATTTAAAAAAAGACAAATTAAGCTTTTAATGAATTAAAGAAAAGGAAATCTTCAGGTATTAAAAACAACATATTAAAGCCAGATATGTGAATATATTGGTTATAATGACAGGTCTACCAGACTCAAAAAGCTAGATATTTTTAATAAACTCAGAAAACTTGGTCATATATCCCAGTTGGATATATTAAACATCTGAATAAAGACATCAGTTTTAGTTCCCAAGGTAAAAGGAAAGTAGAATTTGAATGGTTGTTATACCTCTATCTCTGAAAGTATTCTCCCCATTAAACAGAAATTTAAAACAAACACAAAAAATTGCCCTCCTTCTCACTTCCTAAGAAATTTTAAGTCCTACTCAAGTAGGAATGTTATCTTACTTGAGACAGTTATGAAAGATTTTCTTCATATGAGAAATCGAAACTATAGTTACAAATTTGTTTGTGATCAAGATAGAATAAAAAGAATTAAATTTACTTCCTGCCCCTGAAAATTTAAACAAAGGAGGAGGAGGGGGGGCATTCAGGGAGGAAAAGGAAACAAAGAGGCAAATATATGAATAGTGAATTTTAGATACTGAACATCAGGCAGCAAATGACAGTGAACATTTCCTTCAATAAGGAAAGGAAACAAATGAGGTGCACCATCTGACTGCTCTAGCTTACTAACTAGACAATTTCTGAACTGCAGTTCAAGGCGTGGTGGAAAACCAGTTGGAGCATGGCAGTCTCCCTAAATTGAAAAGATGGAAGTCCAGCTCTCAATAGATCAAAGTGATGCAAACTCACAAGGCACAATATTAAACAAGGAACAGAAGAGAATGAAAGGCTTGGAGAGTTCCAGAAGTTTCACCTTTTTGTTGAAGATGAATATTTTTAAGTAAACATATATTGTGTAATTTCCCAAGACCTTGGAAATACCTGCCCAAATGAAGATAAAACAATGACCAGGAATCACATAACCCTAGGGTTATTACCTATTCCCACCAGCAATAGGAGAAGGTTTTCTAATTCACTGTGCACTAAATGGAGTACATAATTATAAGGGAATTGCCTAAGTGGTAGGAAAAATGTAGTCCTAGATTAAAGTAGACCTGATTCTGCATAATACAACTTAAAAAGAAAATCTTTGAAAATAAAAAGTTGTTTACAAGTTACTTTCCATCCAAGAAAATTTTATATTCTAGGAATATAAGATTATTTAGGAACCAATTAAAAATAATTTACAATATCTAGCACCCAGTTAAATATTATCAAGTATAGAAAGAGTCAGGAAATCTTGATTCATGATGAGGAAAAAAAATCAATACGAAAACCAAAACCAAAATAACACACAAAAATGACAAACTTCAGAATTAATATACAAATTAATGGAAAGTCATTGAACAATTATGTTTCAAATCTATATTTTAAGTAAATAGCAATAAAGTAAGCATGTTAAGTAAGACATGGAAGAAATTTAAAGTTGAAACTAAAATTCTAGCTATAAAACCTCAATGTAAGATATAAAAAAATACACTGGATGTTTTGAATGGTGGATTAGACATTGGAGAAAATTATTGAACATAAAAACTTGGAAGTAGAATTATCCAAACCAAAGCATATTTGAAAAGTAGGCATTGCAGTATGAAGGGAGTATGAGTCAAATGTGCAACAACTCAGGAGGCCTAATATATGGGCAGTAGGATGAAATGACTCAAATTAAATATTTTGAGTAAAATAGATTTAAAAATTGATTAAACTATGAAAACTATTAATTCCCAGGTCCAAGAAATTAAAAGAACCCTGAACATGTTATTAATGAAAAAAATAACTAAAAAATAACATATTGTTTAAAACTTGAGAAAAATGTATATAATTTAGAATCATAAGGTAACTCAGTACCTATGATCTTTCATAGTGAAAGTATCATTTAAAAGCAAATGAAGAATTTCCAGACATAGCAAGGCTGAAAGAATTTGTCACCAGCATATCTGTATTTGGAAAATGTTTACAAAGTTTCTTTCAAAGAATAAAACTATCAAATGGAAGATTAAATCTAATGAAAGAAATTAAGAGCACAAAAATGCTAAATAGGTGGGTAAACAAAATCATTATTTTCATCTTGATTTAGAAATATCTTTGAAGATTTTGTTAAGTCAAAATCAGTAACAATGAAATCTGACATTCATTGAAGTTTATGACAGTAAGGCCAAGAAAGTACAACTGCACTCATGTGAGATAATTATGTTTCGCATTAAGTTATATATTTTTAGTTGAAATTTAACTATGATAAGACATAGGTGTATACCATAAACCCCAAATCAATCATTTAAAAAATTATAGTTCATAATTTAACTCAGGGGGTAAATATAATTATTAAAATATGTACAACTATCTAAAAGATGGTAGAAAATAAGAAATAAATAGAAAAGATTATAATATGATATATTTAAAAACAACTATATCTGTTGAGAGCCACAGCCGAAGGGGCACCAGCAAACTTCCAGTTGCCAGCAAACTTCCAGTTGCCAGCAAACTTCCAGCTGCCAGCTGATTGGCTCCTCTGCAGTGATGCTCATTGGGCTGTTTCCCCACCCTGACAGACCACGGAGGTGCTATACCTTGTTCTTGTTCTCCTAATCTTTTTCCTTTCCTAAAACCTTGTCTAGCCATAATAGTGGGCACATTTGGATTGATGATATTTGTTAATGTTAGTCCTAACTGATCTAGGACATCTCATCCCCATAAATTCACGGGAAGATGATCCAATACATATGGCTGTACAGTTCCTTCACATCCTTCAGGATCCTCCAAATCTAATACCATTGCACTTCTATGGGGATTAGTCGCCACTCCTACTCCTCGAAGCGTTTGAGTGGCTTGCAATGGACAATGTTTTGGCCATTCTTGAGGAGAGATGATGCTAAGGTCTGCACCTGTATCCAGTAGCCCATTAAATTCATGTCC
>NW_026008535.1:0-3613 GCF_001458135.2 Marmota marmota marmota | reverse complement strand
ATATTGCTCTTGGTTATCATATTCTTTCATGTAGCTTTTCATATTATAAAAACCCAGAGCATGAATTGCCCAAAGTGGCAATTCAATAAAACTTTTCTCATTCAGTTACTCCCATATTCTCCTTTAATGGTTATATTTCATCCTGTTTCTTGTTAGTACTGTATTTTTATGATTTATGTGACCCATTTCTAAGCAGGGTGTTAACTTTTTTTCTCTTTTCCTTCCTTTTTTTTTATTTTTCCAAAAATGGGGTCTCGCCTAGTTGCTCAAGCTGGCCCAGAACTCCTGGGTCAAGTGATCCTTCTGCCAGAGCTTAGTCAGTAGTTAGGATTACAGGCATATCCCACCATACCTGGCAGTATTTAAGGTTTTCATATTACTCTTCTTGCTCTTACTGCTGAACTAAGCCTAGCCTTTAATATTTTTCTTTCTCCATTCTCTATTTTGTTAATCCAAGATGTCAATTCTTATTTACCCCTGCTATATTTTTATTGATGAATTGTTCTGGACTCTGTGTGGCACTTGTCTTGCAGGTTTTGAGGCCTCATTTTCTTTCTTTCTTTCTTTCTTTCTTTTTTTTTTTTTTGGTAGTGCTGGGGATTGAACCCAGGGCTTTGTGCATGTGAGGCAAGGACTCTACCAACTGAGCTATATCCCCAGCCCCAGGCCTCATTTTAATAAGACAGTGTTTAGTAACATAGTACTCAAGAAAGTGAAAACCTCTTAGTTGGTATGTGTATTTAATTTAATTAGCAGAATTTCTTTCTTTATAAAGCAAATAGTCTTACATGTAAGACTCAGAATTCATGTACAGCAAGCCTTCCTTTTCTAAATAGGGGTGCCTTATTAAAACCCAAAGTCATTCAGGAAGCATAAAGGCGTAGCAGTTGCGTAATGAGTTTATATCAAGGGCTTTAAAGATTCAGAAGGAAGAGACTGTGTGTATTGCTATATATAAGTGCTAAAAGAGGAATCTCTCAGTGCCTCCAGTTCATGTTAAGGAAATTTAGTTACTCATATTATTTCTACTTTCAGCCTTGAATCATATTAAAATAAGTGCCTAGTATAGGAATTCTTTTCAGGTGTTATTTATTAGTTTACTGAAATATGTTAGTATTTTAATCCTTTCTAAAAACCTTAAGGCATTTTAGTGTCCCAAGTCTGCATTAATTTAATTTTTAAAAATAAGCAAACTGTGCTTAAAGCTAGCAAAATAATATTTTAAAGGATGATGGATGATTCTGTTTCCCTGTACTCTTTTAATATTTCCTGGCACTCTTTGGTAATATACTATTTACTATCATTATATACTAGTATATAATAATATTCTGTGCAAGGTCATTGATGTACTCTTACATTTAAATGTCTTTGAAATGTAGGAAGTCCTGGATTAGTAGTAGGATATTCTGTACATACAAGCAAATAGAGAAATTTGGGAGGTAGCAAGAGTGTTGAAGTTAAAATCATAGACTTTGAAACTAGACTTCTTAACTTTGAGTCCTATCTATGCTGTATCATATTGAGCAAGTTACTTACCTCCTCTGCTTCAGTTTTTTAATCTGTATATTTAGGATATAGTATCTATTTCACTTTGTGGGGATTGAGTTAATAATACTTGTAAAGCTCTTAAAACTACATGGCACACTGTGACGTCTCAGTAAATTTAATTAGCGAATTTCTTTCTTTACAAAGCAAATAGTCTTACCCCTTAATAAACATTAGTTATGATGGTCTCCCTTTTCATTATAATGTTCCTCTTCCCCTAAAATGTAACGGCCAGGAAGAGGCAGAAAAATAGAAGGAACCAAGTATATTCATATACTTGTACGTCCTTTCTTTCTGTCTTCTTAGTAGAAAAGTTTGGTTTAAATTTTTTTTTTAGTTCTTTAGATCTAAATATCTTGGGTAGTATTATGTGGAAAGGAACGTGGTGTATAGTCATATCTAAACCCATCACTTCTCTTCATCTTTGCATGCAGCCTAGCACTTCTTTGGAGGACAGTGATAAAAACAGTCATCTCTGGTGTACCTTGTGAGATAGATAAAGCTCTGAATCTGGAGGATTTTCCTGTATAGTTTATATCTACAGTGTAAATATGAATACCAGAATTTTATTTAGATTGTGGTTGCCATAAACTTACTTGAATCGTCTCTCTCTCTCTCTCTCTCTCTCTCTCTCTCTCTCTCCTTTTAATTCAAACTAATTAAGAAGCATGTAATCATTATTGCTCGATAATGCATACAGGGCTATTTGGAAGTACATGCACCAGAATTGAGGTCTGGTTTGATAGCGTGTTATGGGATTCTACTGTCCCATAGCAAGGAAAGGACACAGTGCCTTTGCCTTGTGCATTCGGAACCCCACTGCAGTTTTGTTGTTTCAACTTACTGCTGGCCAAAGCTTTCTTGAAACATTCTTCATCTAGAAAAAGTTGCATTACACTTTACTTTGGTAAAAATATATACCCCAAGAATGGGTTGCTAAGAAAAAAACAGTGGTAAGTTTTGGTCTGACTTCTGTTGCATCTGTTTTACATATAGTAATGTCACTTTCTGTGGAATGACATATTTATTAGAATATTCAGGTGCTGAAGCATTGGCTTTTCATGTAGGAATATACAGTGGTATGCCTCGTTCATTTGTTCTATGAAAGTTGGGTATGTAGATAGCTAAATGTTACTTTAAAAACAATTATTTATAAAACTACATTAATGGAGAAGTGGGAACTTAGAAACTTACTAAGTTATTTTTGAAAGAGCTCTGTTTTTGAAATATGTCTGTGATCTCTTTGTATCTCAATTTCCCATTGAGAAACAGGAGGCAATAGTACCTTCCTTTAGAATTTTAACGGGGAATAAATGGCTTAGTGGTGTTAAGAACTGTGGTACACACTACGTACTTTCAACTGTTAGCATTTTTATTGTCCTTATCATTGTCCTTTTAAGATGATCAACATTATTTCTTTTAACTTTTTTTTCCCTTCTATTCAGATGACTTGTGTAGAAAAAGCAGGAACAGATGAGAAAATGCTTATGAAGGTCTTTCGCTGTTTGGGAAGTTGGTTTAACTTGGGAGTTTTGGACAGTAACTTCATGGCTAACAATAAGTTACTAGCCCTTCTTTTTGAGGTTTTGGTAAGTAAGAGCTTTGCTTATCATAGTATTCCTAACACATTTACTTTTTTAAAAAAAAATATTTATTTTTTAGTTTTAGGTGGACACAATATTTTTATGTGATGTTGAGGATCGAACCCAGTGCCTCACGCATGCCAGGCGAGCGTGCTACCCTTGAGCCACATCCCCAGCCCCTACCACATTTACTTTTAATAATCTAGGACATAATGTGTTTTTAAATTTCTGCACAGTGACTGGAATGTATATTTTAGGAAAGTGGCAGTGTCCTTTCCTTGCTATCAAGTACCAAATTGATGGTATCATTTTTAACTCAGAATTTAGGGTAGAATAAAGTAAAATAGCATATTTTTAATAATGGTCACAGTGTCTTTGACATTACCATGACATAATTACTTGTATATCAAATATTTTGGAAAAAAAAAAAATGAGAGGACCTAAAAAATCATCCTTAGTTTTGCATCCAGAGATGATTGTAGATC
>NW_026008534.1:0-3614 GCF_001458135.2 Marmota marmota marmota | reverse complement strand
TTCCTGGAATCCTAGAAATGTGTCCACCAGGATGTATACATCCACGAGAAATTTCATCAAGCTGTACATAGATTGGCACTTCATGCACATTAGTGTATGTATATCTTGATAAAAGAGTAAAAAAGTAATTAAGGGAAATGGTGTAGTTATACTTTTAGAAATAAAGTATAACTTTTTTTAAAAAAAAAAGTACCCACTAAAAAGAAATGACCAGATATGATGGCACATACCTAAAATCTCTGCCATTTGAGAGACTAAGGCAGGAGGATCACCAAGTTCAAAGCCAGCCTCAACAACTTAATGAGGCCCTAAGCAACTTAGCAAGACTCTGTCTCAAAATAAAAACAAAAAGGACTGGAATTTGGCTCAGTGGTTAAGTTCCCCTGGGTTCAATTCCTGGTACCAAGAAAAAAAATCTAAATACAAAGAATGAATTCTAAGTGATGATGAAATATCAACATAGGTCCATTAATTTTTTAAAAAATTACCATTCTGGTGAGGCTATCCATGTTTGGGAGTAGAAAAATCTCTCTACCTTCCATTCATTTTTGCTATTAACTAAAACTTCATCTAAAAATAGTTTGAATCTTTTAAAAAAATATATCCACCTAGAACCTTAGAATGTTGCCTTATACAGAAACAAGGTCTTTGTCAATATACTAAAGTTAAGATGAGGTTATTCTGGATTAAGATGGATCCTAAATCCAATGACGGATGTCCCTATATGGACAGAGATTAGAAAGCGGTACACAGGGAAGGTAATGGTGGAGGCAGAGACTAGAGTGATACATCTATAAACAAAAAGGTCTGCCAGCAACCACCTGAAGGTAGAAAGTGACAGGGAGGGACTTTTTCCTTAGAACCTTTAGAAAGAATATAACTCCACTGATACCTTGTTTCACACTCCCAGATGCCAGAAATATGAAAGAATAAAAATTTCTATACTTTTTACCCACCAGTTTGTGGTACTGGTTCACAGACAGGCTTAAGAAACTAACATTATCTACCCCCATAGACTCATCACTAAATCATACAAAAAGCAGCGCAAATTCTCTAATAGGTATTTCTAATGCCCTCTTTTTAGATGCCCCTCGACTCCCCATGGGTATGTTCTCCCATGACTGGAAAATAAACCCCACTTCTTTAACTTACAGATGTGCTCCTGGTGGTCTCTTAGTAAAGGGCATTCACGGCAGTAGAATCTTCAAAGGTCACAAATCACAAACTCTCCCTGTGCCCCAAAGAAGCCCCTCAATGCCCACACATTCAACACTTAATAAGCCTCAAGGCTTTCAACCACAAAAAGAAAAAGAAAAAAACAAGTTTAATATGCCCGTGTTCATTTTCATGAAGAAGCCTCCAGATCATAGGCACCCTGTGATCAGTGACCATGTTTGTCTTATTTACCAAGTACTCCCACTCCTCAACACACATCCTGGAACAAGGTCAACTAGTAGATAAAACTGTTTTCTAAACCCTACATGAACAACATTGCCAATCTTACCTAGTGAGACCAGGTTCTGGGAGGTTTCCAGCATCACATCTCTGTAGAGGCTCCTCTGAGCAAGATCCAGCAAAGCCCACTCCTGCTGGGTAAAGTCCACAGCCACATCCTCAAAGGTCACAAATTCTGTGACCTATTTTACCATCTCGCTGGAGATACTGTCATTCCACAGGTTGAGGGCTCAGTCCCACAATACATTCCCAAGTCCAGAAGCCAGTCACAGGTAGTAGGTTGTAGGTTGTCACATACACCTATGACCAACTGGCTACCTCCTCCTTGAGGGAGGGAATTTGCTGGAATCACTCAAAGAATGCAAAGAAATACTTCCCTGTGTTTACTAGTTTCTTATAAAGAATATTACAAAGTACATAGATGGATGGTCAGATAAAGAGATGGATAGGACACAGTATGGTGGGAAAGGTGCAGAGCTTCCATGCCCAAGAACCTCAACATGTTCAGCTACCCTGAAGCTCCCCAAACCCACACTTTTGGGGTTCTCATAGAGGCTTTACTCGTAGCCACTGGTTATCAACTTAACCCTCAGCCTATCTGCCTTCCTAGAGTTTGACGTGTGCGAAAGATTCAATCCTTTAATCATGCCTCCATCTTTCTGGACCAGCCATGATCCTTAGGTTATCTACAGCCTACCAGCCACTAGTCATCTTTTGGGCATACAAAGCTATTTTTATCACTCCAGACATTCCACAGGTCTTAGAAACTCTGTATCAGGACCCTGGACTAAGACCAAATACAGACCGCACAATATCACACTTGGTGACCAATTCCAGTTCCATATTGCTCCAGAACATGTGGCAGAAAAGAGAGAAATATTCTAAGTGAAATAATTTCCACAATGATACAATCAGTTCCTTGTAACAGAAACAATTTCACATGCTACCTTAGTTACATCATAGCAAATCTGCACAACATGAAACCCAAGATTAAATGAGTTTTTGTTAGTTTGTTCCTTCTCCACCTTGTGGGGGATTGAATCCAGAAGCACTCTACTCCTGAGCTATGTCCACAGCCCTTTTCATATTTTAATTTGAGACAGGGTCTTCCTAAATTGCCTATGCCCTTAAACTCAGAACCTCCTTCCTCAGTCTTCCAAGTAATTGGCATTACAGGCAAATGATGAAGTTTTAATGAATGAAAACACACTGAGGGAATAGGAATTTTTCCCTTACAAACCTGAGAGGCCTATGAGCTTGCACAGCACATCTTTATGGCAGGCCCACAAGTAGCAAATTTTCTTTATTCTAGGCCAGGATTTGGCAAAATAGGCATGAACTACTCAATCCTCTATTTGTGTACATCAGTTTACCTGGAACACAACAAAACATTTCTTTATAAGCTTTACCTTGGTGCTTTTGTACTAAAATGAGAATTTCCTTGCAATAGAAATTCTCTGGCCTTCAAAACCTAAAATATTTCCTATATGATCCAATAAAGAAACAGATGGCCAACCTGTGTTCTAAAACAGCTAGGCAATACCCATCACAAGACACACTGTGATAGCAAGAACCAGAATTCGTTGTTCCTCACTGCCTAGTGCCGCAGTCTGGCTGGGCACAATACAGGAGCCACTTGTCCAAAGAAACGAACTTTATTTTTAGAACCACACACACCAAACAAAACAGCTCTTCAGGAAAAACCTTCAGAGCCCAACTGCCACAACTGGCTTCCCACTAGCCCCTCCACCTCCCCCACACCTCCTGCTCTTGAGGCCCGTTGGCTGGGTCGCGTGGGCGGAGCCAAAAAAGTCCCCCAATGAGCAGCTCTGAGGTCTGAAAGGGCAGGGAAACAGCCCAATGAGCATCACCGCAGAGGAGCCAATCAGTTGGCTGCTAGAAGTTGCTGGGGCCGCTGTGAGCCAATCATCAGCTGGCAGCTTGAAGTTTGCTGGGGCCCCTTCGGCTGTGGCTCTCAACAGCCTAGAACATATGAACCTTTGAATATCTGATGAATGAAAACTGTTAATGGATGGATGAATGAAATCTAATCTGTGAAGCCAATTATGTAAATCTGGAACCTCTTTTCTGTGAGACCTTTGTAATCACATTCACATTCAATTGAATGCCATATATTCCTTTTAAATAAATACATAAAA
>NW_026008533.1:0-3614 GCF_001458135.2 Marmota marmota marmota | reverse complement strand
ATATATATATATATATATTTTTTTTTAAGCAAGTAAATTATCTCTCAGTATTGGTGAAATGTACTTTTCTGCCTTAGAAAAATAAAACCCTCATATGTAATTTATCTTGTCTATCATTTAAATATTTCAGAAAACATAGTTTCATAGTCTAGGCCCATTTTTCTTTGTCAAGAGATGCTTAATTTGTTCGTGTGTGAAAGTTTTGACATTTATATTACATTCTGAATACTTGAAAAAACAAAGGATTCCAGTTCCTTTGGAATTAACCAATGGTTTCTCATCCATCAGTCAAGCATTCACAACATTCTGTGTGCACACTAAAATTGTGCTAATGTCTTCTTGCCTTAGATGTGTTTTGTTATATTACTATTTTTCTGTTTAGCTTCTTCCCTTTGCAACCCAGTGCTTCTCATTCTCTCTTAACCCCTCCCCAAAGTTACTGCTATAGATCAAATAGTTTGGGAAAAAAATAGCTTTCCTAATAGGGGTGATTGTTCAGGACCATGTAGAAGGATTTTGTTGGACCATTTTAGTCCTCCTGCTTTAGTCATAACCCAGCACCTTCTCTCTCTCCCTATTCTAGCAAACATAAATGCAGAAAGCTAGCATTCATGGCCTGATCTACTATACATCAGGCTAAGAGTTACAACTGTAAAGGAATTTCTAAAGAAAAAACAATATTCATGACACTTGTTAAAGATAGTAGGAAGCCAGGAGCAGTAAAGCATACCTGTAATCCTAGCTACTCAGGAGGCTAAGGCAGCAGGATTGTAAATTTCAGGCCAGGCTGAGCAACTTAGGGACACCTTGTTTCAAAATAAAATTGAAAAGGGCTGGGGTAGCTTTGTGGTAGATTGCTTGCCCAGGATGTGCAAGACTCAATCCCCAGTACTGGGGGAAAAAAAAAAAAAGTATGAAGACTTTATTTAAGTGGGGCTGCTATATCAGTGTTTTGTAGTAGAGGAAAACATTGTACTCAACACCAGACGTATTATAAACCAAAGGTCTGTAGGGTTTGATGGATGGAAAACTGCTAAGAAGAAACAACCAGGAGTAGAGGAATCTGGATATACCAACTTAACTGGATTATTGCTGAAGACAGGTCAAGGCAATGCAATATTGAGGCTTGGGGATGAGCAAAGTTGATACCAGATATTAAGGATGGCCATATATCAAGTGTGGGGCACTAGGAGAGATATTTGATCAGATATGAAGGTCAGTTGCCTAAAATGACCCAGGAGTATTATTGCTAAAACTCGACAAAAGGGGCCAAGGACAGAACCCAAATTTAGTGGCCTAGGCAGAAAGAGGAGACTGGCTCAAGTTTGGTCCAAGTCGAGAGTCTTTGTCAGAATAAAGGAGATATTTACTTCTGAGTTTCTTGAAGAAGGAAAAAGTCATCTTTAGAAATTCATCCTGAGCTAGGGGTGTATACATGAGGCCCTGGGTTTGATCCCCCAACACTGCCAAAATTAATTAATGAATTATTAAAATAAAATTCATCTCACTGCAAAGCGTTTTTTGATATCTCTTCCTCAACCCAAAGTTAACAGTCACAGGAGGTGCCACTAATGTGTTCACAGGCCCCAGATCACTATGGGTCTGTCTCAGTAGCCTTTGCCTCCTTCCTCCCCTACTGGTATTCTCTATCCCACTCTGGGCCTTTTCCTGACAGGTGGCTCCCATTTAGTTCTATAATACAGTGCTTCATGTCAATAAACAGATGTGTTTGTTTATATTCTCTCTTTTCCCATGCAGAAGGAGGAAAAGCTTTTCCTCTACTCTCTAAGATTCAGTGTCTATTAGTATTCAGTGCATGTGAGTTAAAGAAAAAATTAAATAGTGACTAGACCCAGGGTCTTATATACCAGTTAACAAAGTGAAAGCGGTTGAGCTTCATGGGTCAGTTAGTTTGGGCGAAATGACTAGGAAAATGGGGAAACTAATGGGAGATAATTTTATTTTTTTATATGGTGCTGAGGATTGAATCCAGTGCCTTTGCACATGCTAGGCAAGTGTTCTACCACTGAGCCACAACCCCAGCCTGAGACAATACTTTTTAATGGGAAAATTATCCCCCTTTCTCAAAGGGAAATTTAGTCCCTCTTCTAAGTGCCAAAGGGAATAAAAATTTCTTCCTACGTGTTTTGATTCTCTGATTTCTTTAGTGCTAAAATGGCATGTTTTGGGGTAGAATATCCATATCCTCTTCATTCTCAAAAGATCTAAGATGACTTGTAAAGATGCAACTAAGTAACCTAAAATCTTTTGATAAATATAAAATTAAGGATATTATAGCTGAAAAAGTCATATAGAGAGAGGGCTGGCCGTGCAGCTCAGTGGTAGCACAAATGCTTTGATGCAAGAGGTCCTGGGTTTAATCACCAGGACACACACAAAAAAGTCAGATAGCTATGATATTAGTGTTCTGGCCATAGGTGAGCCACAGGTGTGTCTTTGAGCTTTGCAGTATCATTATGTATATATGTGTATGTATATGTATGTGTATGCATGCATATCTCATTTAATTCCTTTTATCTGTAATATAAACTAAACCATTTGCTCAAAAGACCGTCTGTTGCTGAAAACAAGAGTAGCTTTTACAGATCTTGGAGATAATACTATGTAACGTGAACAGTAACATCTTCAACAATCCATAAATGGAATGCAACAGAATAAATAGAATATCATTAAAAAGTACTTATTTATCTTCTATATGGTGGCAGAAACATGTTAAGTGTGCTGGATATGTAGAGGTGAACCAAACCAACATGACTTCTGTCTTCACAGGTTTATAAATATAATGGGGAGAGAGATAATAAACAAATATATGAGAGCAAAAAGATCAGAGAATTAGAAAATGCAATAAATGACATGAATGCAATCATGAGGGGAATAGTAGGAGGGTAAAAATGTGTGGCCACTTCAAGAGTATTATTGAGCGGTCTTCCTGGAGAGATGGCATTGAAGTTGAAGATTGAAAGGGTTTTGTAATTGTTGTTGTTGTTGTTGTTACAGTTCTTGTTTGTTTATTTGTTGTTGCAGTACTGGTGATTCAAACTATGGCCTCACCCATGCTAGGCAAGCACTCTACCACAGAGCTACATCCCCAGCTCTTATTATTTTATTCTGAGACAGGGTCTTGCTAAATGGGTGAGGGTAGCTTCAAAATTCAGATCCTTCTACCTCAACCTATCAAGTAGCTGAGATTACATATAGATGTGCACAAGAATTGAAAGTTTTGTAATGAGGAAGAGCTCGGCATATTTGAGAAATTGGAAAGCAACCAGTGTGGTTAGAACAGAGCTATTCTTCAAATCATAAACCTTCTCCATGTCCCTCACAATCTCATGGCTGTCATTTCAGTCCTGTATTGGACAATCATGAGAAATAGAGAAAAAAATTACTTAAAAAGCAAATTAGGCATTGTGGCTCATATCTGCAATCCCAGTGACTCAGGATCAGGAAGGAGGAAGGAGAATCAAAAGTCTGAAGCCAGTCTGGGCCACTTAGTGAGACCCTGTCCCAAAATACAATTTAAAAGGACTGGTGATGTAGCTCAGTGGTAAAGCACCCCTAGGTTAAAAAAAAAAAAAAAAAAATATGTTTTTGTC
>NW_026008532.1:0-3614 GCF_001458135.2 Marmota marmota marmota | reverse complement strand
TATATATATATATATATATATACACACACACACACACACACACATAGGCATTTCATTATATATATATATATGTGTGTGTGTGTGTGTGTGTGTGTAATTATTATAGGCTTTATAATCCAGATTCTACAAAATGCAAATCTACAATATACAACTCTACTGCAAGATGATGTTAGTTAAGTATTCTAAATCAAAAGAAAAAACTCTAAAAAGTAGATGCAAGGCAAACAACATCAGACCAGGGATACTGGTGATGATGGTGGCCTTTGAACTGATCTTGTTGGAAACTGATATTTAACTAAGGAAAGCCTGGAATCCATAGAGGCATCAGTACTATCGAAGCACAGAACAGTATAAAGATTCCGGTATGACTGATTACAGGATGTAAAGCGCTCAACAATTAGACATGCATATAACTGGAAGGATCTGATGCTGCCATGCCTGGGTAAGGAGTCTGAACTTATTTCTATAGGCCACTAAGAGATTCAGATGATGTTTGAAAAAAGGAGTGATTAGATTATAACTTTGCCTGTGGGGGGGAAAAAAAAAGAATTCAGTATATCTAAGTAGACTATTGGAGGCGTGGGAAGTTACAGAAAGAGAGACCAATTTGGAAGCAATTTTCAACAATCAAATCAGAGACAAAATCAGTGAACACTGAATAGTAGTTGAATATGGCTTTGGAAGGAGTAGTGATTTGCAAGGATCAAAAGGAGGAATGGCCTGAACCATGATGGGGACATTAAAGATTAGGAAGGGGGCAATTTTCAGCAGGATATAGGAAAGAATGCTAACTAAAGTGAGCTGAGAAATAGATTTGAAAAGGACTCAGTTATGCAGACAATGCCAATTGAGAAAGGATTTTTCAGGTGAGCAAGCTATGGACTTCTGGCCAAATTCTGTCCACTGCCTATTTTTGTAGAATTATATTGTGACATAGTAACTCCCATTAGTTAACCTTTTGTCTATGGCTGCCTGTGCACCACAAGGTAAGCTGAGTGGCTATGGCAGTGACCATGTGTCCATATTTCCTAAAACATTCACAACCTGGCCCTTTACAGAGTTGTTTACTGAGCCCCGAGGAGTACCCTGACAATTGAAGTCAATGTCTGCAATTGAATTAACTAATGTATACAATTAGTTATTTTTTAGGGATTATTGCAAAGAGTATCTAAAACTTCAAAGATTTTAGCTAGCAGTTTGGGAACTGAGAATTATCTCACAGAAAAATATATGGAATGAAGATACATATTTTCACACCAATGTTTTTTTTTTTACTTTATTGACAAAGAGAGCCACACAAATATACACATTGATAGATTTTGTTTTGTTTTTTTTTCCACATGGAAGAGGGAAATTAAAAAATACATTGGCAAATCATTTTAACCTGGGCACAGATGTTTTTAATCAAACCTGATCTCTACCCTAAAGATGACTGCATAAAGAAATATATAGTATAGTGTCTGTCCTATTTTTAATTTTTCATAAGCAAAAGGTCCAAACAAAAAAAAAATGACGAAACAATATATGGCAATATTTAATATACTAAAGGAGAAGTAATGGAAAATTAATTTCCATTTCTTTAACTTTTCTTTAGAGTTAGGGAGAAATAAAACTGTTAATGATTTTGGTGTCCCCTAAAATTTTAAGTTTGAAACAATGCAAGCCATTTTCAGAGGTGAAATGATTAGATTATGAAAGGTACAACCTAATCAGTTGATTAATCTACTGATATGGATTAACTGATTGTAAGTGTGGGCAGGTAGCCTGTGGCTGGAGGAGGTGGGTCACTGTGTGCATGCCTTTGGGGTTTGTATTTTGTCCCTGGTGAGCAGAGCTCTCCCTCTGCTTCCTGGCTGTCATATTCTGAGCTGCTTTCCTCTGCCATGACCTTCCAACATGATGTTCTGCCTCATCTTGGGCCCTGAGCTGTGGAATCAGCTGACCATGGACCCAACCTCTGAATCCATGAACCCAAAGAAGCTTCTCTTTGTCCTGCTCAGGTATTTTGGTCACAGTGACAAAAAAACTGACTAAAACAACAAGTGCATGGAGAAACTAGATGTTTTGACAATCAGGACATTTTTAAATAAAAATCCCGATATGACGCTTCTCTGGAAATATATGGATCTGGCAACACTCCATTTGTGGGAGTCACAAGACAATGGAATTGGGCATTGGGTGCTCATCGGTGTGGGGCACATGTGCATCTGTTCATACGGTCCCTATCGTTTCTTCTTGTTTTTTTGCTGATCCAGACTTTCACATTTCTACTATGCATTGATTTTTTCAAAGTAATTGACTTGCAATTGTGGATCTGGAAGCACTATTGACTTCTTATTTGTTCCTACAGAACAGAAGGGAACCCTGGACAAAGTGCCTTGTTGCCTGCCCTTTGATACTGTGATGTTTTCCACTGCCCTGCTTGTTTTATCTCTCCTTCTTATTTCCATCTTTTGTTTTCTACCAATAGGCAATTGACCAAAGAGAATTAGACAATTGCCTATCTGTCTCAGTCGTTGTTCCTTTCCTTTTCCCCTGTCTCTCATCCTAGTCCCTCTTGTTACAATTCTTTACTCAAATGTCTTGTAAAATGCCAATAAAAAATAACCGTGGTGACACAGAGCTCAATAGATGTTCCAGTGGTTCAAAGAGCAGAGTGGTCTTTGGCCTCACCCATCAGGGTCTATATCTGCTGAGCCAAGTACATTTAATTAACTCATTCGTTTGCTCTGACCCCATTATCAGTCTTATTTTTTCTTGCCTTTCTCTGCTCCTAGGGCAGAAAAAATCAATTTTTTTTATCAATTTAAAAAAAGAATTTTAAAATCACTCAAAGAAACGAGGGAACAAAATCCCCCAAAGGGTAAGTGATCTGCCCAAGGCTGCAGAATTCAGTCATGTGTGGTCACTTTTTAGAGAAAGAAACCAGGACTTAATGTCTCTGGAGCTTGGGTTTATTGCAAGAAGGGGACAAAGACTTCCAGAGGACTGTGGAGGGTGGACCTGAGAACAATGGTAGAAGAAGTGTCCAGAGTTTCTTTTCTTCTTTGTATTTGATGAGCAAATATCAAGGGAGCCAAGAGAGAGACGGTTGTTTAGAGTTTGAATCAAAACAAACTACACTATGAGGTTTCCCTTGACAAAATGGAAAGGAGCAGATACAAAGAACAAGGGAACACCACCTGTCTCCAAGAGCCTTATGTCCTCTCTACATGTAAACCGTAGAAAGCAGTAACTAATTCATCAATGAAACACTGTTCCTGAAACTCAGGTTGAAACATAGAGCAATCCCAATAGGACACCCATAGCACAAAAGTTAATAACTAGAATCAACAAATGGGACTTACTCAAACTAAAAAGTTTTTTCACAGCAAAAGAAACAATAAGAGAGGTAAATAGGGAGCCTACACCCTGGGAACAAATCTTTACTCCTCACACTTCAGATAGAACCCTAATATCCAGAGTATACAAAGAACTCCAAAAATTAGACAATAAGAGAACAAACAACCCAATCAACAAATGGGCCAAGGACCTGAACAGACACTTCTCAGAGGAGGACATACAGTCAATCAACAAGTACATGAAAAAATGCTCACCATCTCTAGCAGTCAGAG
>NW_026008531.1:0-3615 GCF_001458135.2 Marmota marmota marmota | reverse complement strand
CTGTCTGCTGTTTGCTCCACTCTGTTAGTGATACTCTCATCTGAGTTTTTAATTTGGTTTATAGTTTCCTGAATTTCTAGAATTATTGTTTGATTTTTTTATAATCTCTATCTCCCGATAAAGATGCTTATTTGCTTCTTTTATCTGTTTATGTAATTCATTTTCAATGTGTTCTTTCACTGTTTGAATTTGCTGTCTCCTATCCTCTTTAATATTCCATTCCATCTGTCTAAGGTATTCCTTGAGTTCTTTATTTGGCCATTTTTCTGATGCCTCTAGGTCCTCCTGAATATTTAGGCTGTCCTGCATTGTTTGTACTCCTTTTCTTCCTTGCTTTTTCATGCTGCTCATGTTACTTCTTGTTCTGTTTGACTGCTGAGTTACTGTTTACTCCTATAAATTTATTTGATGCTTGGGAGGAAAGGTATTAGAAGGGAAGGGAAGAAGTCACTAAAGAGAATGAGAGTAAGTAGGTAGAATTCAAGGAAGGGAGAATAAGGAAATTGAAAAGAAATGAAAACACAAAAGAAAAAAAATAGAATATAAAAAAAGAAATAAATTTAAAAAATAATCAAAAAAAATTAAAATTAAAAAAAATAATAAAAAAAATTAAGAAAAAAACCCAAAAAATTTAATAAATGCAGTCTTAGAGTTTGATTAACTTCTCTTCCAGTAGGTGGAGCTGTGCCCACCGGGCCAAGCTTGTCCTCTCAATACGCAGGAACCAATCACTGTGCAGCAGCTCCTCCTCCCAGACTGGGTGGGTCTCCAGTCCTGAGTGCCTAGGGTCTTCTCTTGTGTCTAGTCACTTCTCCACTTTTCCTTAAGCCAGGCCCCGCTCCCCGGTGACGCTCACCACAATACTGGCTACACGCCATGTCTGCTGCTCCCGGGAGCCCTATTTTCTTGAACGACTGGGCACACTCTCCCGTTTGCTATTCCCTCAGACCCTAAGTTTGTGGAGCTTTGGGCTGAGAACCCTCAGTGAAATTTTGCTTGCCCTCCGGTAGCCACGCCCCCGGTAGCTGGTGCAAGACACCTCAGTTGTCAGCACTGGTGGGAGCGGTAGCTGGGAATTCCGCGCTATGGGTCCCGCGCCACTCCTGATTCCCTTGGTCTGACTATCGTGCTCACGGGAGAGCTGGGAAGGGCCCTAATGGGAGAGCTGGGAGGGGCCCTTAAGGTTTCCCCACTTTGTGGAGAGGAAGGGCTAGGGGGTTACACACCTGTCCCGCCGGTTTCAATGAAGTTATCTTCTCCGCCGCATTCTGGTGACATCAGTTCTCTGCCATGGTGGTATCCCATGTGAATGGCAGCAGTTCGTTCCCTTTACCGGGTGACCAATGCAACGGGTGGGTCCTGACTGGCTCTCCCAAGCCCTGTCTCAATCCTGTGGCCACTGCCTATGAAGGCTCGGTTGGTATTAACCTCCGCAGGTTCAGAAGGGCCGACCAGTTGTTTCAGCGGTATCATTTAGTGCTGAGTCACAGCGGTTTGTCTGCGAGACGCAGGCGAACGGGAGCTTGAATTCAGCCAATCCAGGCTCGGTGAGAGAAATCAGTTTTAGATTAGACTTATTGATTTTACATATGAGATCATCATAATATGAAAGTGCTGAGCTTTAGATGGATTGTAGATGAGTATCTTTTCTAAATCAGGGTGTTTCTTTTTTTCCCTCTTTCTCAGCTTTCAGTTGTATTTGCAAATAAAAGTTGTATATTTTTGAGACATACAAAGTGATATTTTATGTATGTATACATTTGAAATGATTTAATCAAGCTAATCAATATTTCAATCACCCATATATTGTTTTTTGTGTGTCATGAAAACATTTAAGTTCCACTCTTTAAGCAATTTTTAAGTATATAATACACTATTATTAGCTATAGTCACACTGTATAATAGACATATAGAACCTCCTCCTAACTGAAATTATGTTTTTAGACAGACATTTCCCCTGTGACTTAGCCTTTGATAAACACTACTTGCATTTTGCTTCCATGATTTTGACTTGTTTAGATTCCACATATAAGTGATGCACACCACATTTTCTTTATTTATTCATCCATGGATGGATACTTACATGATTTTCATACCTTGGTTGTTAGGAATAATGCTGTAAAGAGCAGGGAAGAAAAGATATCTCTGACTATTGATTTCCTTTGAATGAATATTCAGAAATGAAATGCTGATTTATATGTCTGTCCTATTTTAATTTTTTGAGGAGTCTCTATACTGTTTTCCATAATGACTATACTGATTTATATTCCCACCAACAATGTACAGGTGTTCCTTTTCTTCACATCCATACCAATGCTTGTTATCTTTTGTCTTTTTGATAACAGATATTCTTTCAGATGTAAGGTGGTATCTCATTGTAGTTTTAATTTGCTTTTTCTTGATGATTAGTAATGTTGAACACTTTTTCATATACTTGTTGTCCATTTGTATATCTTCTTATGAGAAATGTCTATTCAGGTCCTTTGCCCATTTTTAAATTATTTGTTTTCTTAATATTGAGTTGTTTGAGTGCCTTATGTATTTTAGAATATTCTCTCCATAGCACATATATGATTTGCAAATCCCCCCACCCCCACCCCTCCATGGGTTGTCTCTTCACTCCATTATTGTGCAGGAGTGCAGAAGCCTTTTCATTTAATGTATTCCAATTAGTTTATTTTTTTTGACTAGGCATTTGGGATTCTTAGGAAAAAAAGTCATTGCCTTCACCAATTTCAAGACTCTTTCGCTTTCTTTTTTCTTTCAGTAGCTTCAGGTTTTATGCCTATTTTTTTTTTCACATGCTAAACTGACACTTTACTACTGATTACCACTAAGTCTTTAATCCATTTTGAGTTGACTTTTGTACATGGTGGGAGATAGGCATCTGATTTTATTCTTCTATATGTGGATATTTAGTTTCCCCAGTACATTTATTGAAGATACTATGTTTTCTCACTGGTCACTTTTGTGGAAGATCAACTAACTGTACATGTGTAGATTTATCTCTGAGCTCTCTGTTTTGTTCCACTGCTGTATATGTCCGTTATTAGGCCAGTACTATAGCTTTGTAGTGTATTTTGAAATAAGGCAGTGTGACACCCCCAGCTTTGATCTCTTTTATGATTTCATGTGAATTTTCTAGGATTTTTTCTTTGAGTTTTGTGAAAAGTAGCATTGATATATCAATAGGAAGTGCATTGAATCTATAGATCCTTTGGGTACAATGGATATTTAATGACTTTAATTCTTCCTACCCACAAACATTGGCCATCTTCCTATCTACAAACATGGATAGCTTTGAGATATCCATTTATTTTTATCTTCAATTTTTATCATCAGTGTTTGTTGTGGTTTGGAGATGAGGTGTCTCCCAAAAGCTCCTGTGTTAATGCAGGAGGCAAAATGATTAGATTATGTGCATCATAACCTAATCCATCCATTGTAATTTGAATGAATTAAGTGGATGGTAACTACAGTCAAGTCGGGTGTGGCTGGAGGAAGTTAGGTCACTGAAGCTTTGCCCTTAGGGATTGTATCTTTTTTGTATCTTTTCCCTCTGTTTCTCTCTCTCTCTCTCTCTCTCTCTCTCTCTCTCTCTCTCTCTCTCTCTCT
>NW_026008530.1:0-3616 GCF_001458135.2 Marmota marmota marmota | reverse complement strand
AAACCCTAACCCCAAACCTAACCCTAACCCTAACACTAACTATACTTTAACCTTAACCCTAACTTAACCGTAACAAAATACCTAACCCTAATCATAATACTAATCATAACACTAAACTTAACCATAACACTAACCCTAAAACTAACACTAAACTTAAACCTAATCCTAACTCTAACCCTAACACTCACCCTAACCCTAACCCTAAGAGTAACACTAACTCTAATCATAACCCTAACTCTAACTCTAAATCTTAACTTAAACATAACCCTAACACTAACAATAACAATAACCCTAACATAACCCTAACCATAACAACAACCCTAACCATAACCATAACCCTAACACTAATCTAACACTAACCCTAATCCTAAACCTATCCCTAAGTCTAACCAAAACCCTAACACTAAATCTAACCCTAACACTACCTCTAATCCTAAAACTAACCCTAACCCTAAACCTAAACTTAAAACTTACACTAGTCCAAACTCTAAGTCTAAAACTAATCTCACCCTAAACCTAACAGTAATCCTAACCCTTACCCTAAACCTAACCATGAACCTAAACCTAACTCTAACCCTAACTGTAACCCTAACCCGAAACCCAACACTGTCCATAATCCTAATGCTAACGCAAACACTAAACCTAACCCTAAACCGAACCATAACCTTAACCTATACGTAACCCTCATAGCCCTCTCCTAAACCTAACACTAACTCTAACACTAACAATAATCCTAAATCTAACCATAAACCAAACAATAAACTTAACCCTAACCCTAAACCTAAACTTAACACTGTTCCTAACCCTAACCGTTACACTAACACTAACCCTAAATCTAACACGAATCCTAATTCTAATCCTAACCATAATCCTAACCCTAACCCTAACCTTAACTCTATCCCTAATCTTAATTGTAACCGTAACACAAACCCTAACCAAAAGCATAAACCTTACCCTAACCTAAAAGTAACCTATAACTAATCTGAAACCTAACATTAATACTAACCCTAACACTAAACCTTTCCCTAACCCTAACATTAACCCTAACCAAAATCCTTAAACTATCACTAACCCTAACCCTATACCTAACACTAATTCTAAAACTAACATTAACCCTAACCTTAACCATAACACTAACACTAGCCCTAACTCTAAATCTAACATTAACCCTAAACCTAACCCTAACCCTAACTGTAACCATAACCCTAAACCTCATCCTAAAACAAATCCTAACCCTAACCTTAACCTTAGCAAAAACCAAAACCCTAACCCTAACACTAACCCTAACACTATTCCTAAACCTAATCCTAACCCTAACTCTGACACTAACCCTAACAGTAACTGAAAACCTAACCTTAATCCTAACCCTAACACCAATACTAACCCTAACCCTAACCTTACTCTAACCGTAACCCAAACCCTAACAGAAACCCTAACAGTAACCCTAACCCTAACACTAAACCCAAACCTATACCTAATCCTAAACCTTTCACTAACCCTAACCCTATTCCTAACCCTAACACTAATCCTAACCCTAAACTTAACACGAACCCTAACCCTAAAACTAACCCTAACCCTAAACAATTCACTAACAGTAATCCTAATCCTAACACTAAACCTAACACTAACCCTAACCATAAGCCTAAACCTAACTCTAATCCTAATCATATACCTAACACTAACGCTAACCCTAACCCTAAACCTCACCCCAACAATAACCATGTCACTAACACTATCTCTAAACCTAACCCTAACACATACCCTAAACCTAACTCTAACCCTAAGCGAAACACTAATTCTAAACCTAACCCCTAACCCTAAGCAAAATCTTACACCTATCCCTAAACGAACACTAACCCTAACCCTAACAGTAACCCAAACACAAATCCACAACCTAACACTAAACCTAACAAAAACCCTAAACCTAACCTTAACCCTAAACTTAACACAAATCATAACCCAAACCACAACCCTAATCCTAACCTTAACTTTAACCCTTTCCTAACCCTTACCCTAACACTTAACCTAACACTAACCATAACCCTTACCCTAAATCTAAGACTAATCTTTATTTTAACTTTAACCCTAAAAGTAACACTAAATCTAACCCTAAGCCTATCCCTAACACTAACCCTAAACCTATCTCTAACCATAATCCTAGCCCTAACCCTAACCCTAACACGAACACTAACTCTAACCAAAAGCATAACATGAACCCTAATTGTAACACTAACTCTAACCCTAAACCTAACCTTAACGCTAAACATAACAATAACCCTAACCCTAACCTTATCCCTAACCCTAACAAAAACTTCAACCCAAACACTACTATGAACCCTAAATCTTACACGACCCCTAACCCTATAACTAACCCTAACCCTAACACTAACACTAAAATTAAACCTAACCCTAAAATTAACACTGATAATAACCCTATCACTAACACTAATCCTTACCCTAGTCCCAACCCTAACCCTAATCCTTACCCTAACACCAGCCCTAAATCTAAACCTAACCCTTAGTCTAACCCTATTCATAACCCTAACACTAACCCTAACCCTAGGCCTAACCCTAACTCTAACCCTAATCCAACAGTAACTCTAACTCTAACCCTAACCAAAACCCTATCTAACCTTACAAAATCCATAACACTATACCTAACACTAGCCATAACACTAACCCTAACCCTAATCCTAACTCTTAACCTAACCCTAATCCTAACCTGATCCCTATCCATGATAGTCAACCTAATTCTAAAACTAACCCTAAAACTAACTCTAAACCATAACCTGAAAATAACCTTAACTCTTACCTAATACTAAACCTAAACCTAACCCTAATGCTATCATAACCCCTTACCGTATCCCTAACCATAAACTTAACACTAACCCTAAATTTAACACTAACCCTAACCCTAACAATAACACTAACCCTAATCAAAACCCTAACCCTAAACCTAAAACTAACCCCACCCTTAACCCTAACACTAACCCTAACCCTAATCCTAACTCTAGCACTAGTCCAACCATAAACCTAACCCTAACACCAACCCAAAATCTAACCCTTACCCTCAACCAAACACAAACCATAACTCTAACCCTAACACTAATCCTAACACTAACCCTAACCTTATCCCTAATCCTCACTCTTAAACTAACCCTAACTGAAACCTTAGCCCTAAAAATATCTAGCACTAGCCATAACAATAACCCTTAACCTAATGGTAAGTCTAAACATATCACTAGAACAAATGCTAGTCCTGATTGTGGTCTTAACCATAAAACTAATCCTAACCCAACAATGACCCTTAACCTAATACAAACCCTAGCTCTAAAACCTAATTATATGCTTTGCTCTAGCCCTAAAAGTAGCTGTAACATCATACTTTACCCTAACCCTAATGCTAACCCTAACCCTATCCCTAAACCTAGGCCTAAACCTACCACTAACCATAGCTCTAATCTAAACCTAATTTAGCCCTAACCATAAACCTAACACTATCCCTAGCCCTAAGACTAATTCTAACCTTGCCCTATCCCTATCCCTATTTCTAAAGCTATCCGTTACCATAACCCAAAACCTGTTCCTATCCATAGCCCCAAGGCTAGCCCTAAAC
>NW_026008529.1:0-3616 GCF_001458135.2 Marmota marmota marmota | reverse complement strand
GGTTAGATCTAGGATTAGGGCTACGGCTAATGTAAGAACTAGAATTATAATGAGGGCTACTTTTAGGGTTACGGTTAGAACTAGTTCTAGTTTTAGGGTTAGGTATTCTTTTAGAGTGATGTTAGAGCTAGGGTTAGTGTAAGGTCAGAGTCAGGCTCAAGGTCAGTTTTAGGGTTAGGTTAAGACTGGAATTAGGGCTAAGGTTAGGGCTAGGTGTAGGGTTAAGTTTTGGTTTAGGTTAAATGTTAGGGTTAGGGCTATGTCTCGGTTTTATTTTAGGTCTTGAACTAGATTATGGCTAGTTTTAGGTTTAATGTTAGGGATAGTGTTAGTGTGAGGTTTAGGCTTAGGGTTAGGATTGGACTTAGAGTTATGGTTAGTTCTAGGGTTATTGCTAGGGCTAGTGTTAGGGCTAAGTTTCGGGCAAATGTTAGGGTTATGGTAAGGAATATGGGTAGATCTAGGAATAGGGCTAGAGTCAGAGTTAGAGTTAGTCTTAGTGCTAGTGATAGGGTTAGGTCTAAATTAGTGCTAGGATCAGGTCTAGGATTAGTTTAAGAGTGAAGTCTAGAGTTAGAGTGAGGGTTAGATTTGGGGGAAGGGATGGGGTTATAGCAAGCTTCAGAAATAGGGTGAGGGATAAAATTAGGGATAGGGCTAGTGTTCAGGTTTGGGTTAGGATCTAGGCTAGGTTTAGGGATAGACTGAGGGCTAGTGTTTGTGTTAGGGTTATGGCAAGAATTAGGACTACGGCTAAATCAGGTCTAAGGTTATAGTTAGGGATAGTTTTAGGGTAAGATTTATGGCTAGTTCTAATGTCAGTGTTAGGTTTAGGGTGAGGTTCAAGTTGAGAGGTAGGGGTATTATAATAATCAGAGTCAGGTTTTGGGTTTGGGTTTGATTGAGGTTTAGGTTTATGGCTCAAATTAGCATTAGGTTTGAGTTAGGGTTAGGGTAATGTATAAGGTTAGGTTTAGGCTTCAGCTTAGGTTTAAGGCTCAAGTTAGATTTAGGGTTACGGATAGGGTTAGTGTTAGGCCTATGGTTAGCATTAGGTTTATGGTTATAATTCAGGTAATGGATAAGGTTAGAGCTAGGGTTAGGGCTAGGGATATGTTTAGGATTAGGGCTAGAGTTTGGGTTATGGTTACGGTTAAGGCTAGGGTTAGATTTAGGGTATGGGTTAGGGTTTGAGCTAGGGTTAATGCTAAGGATGGGTTAGGTTTAGGATTAGGTCTAGGTTTAGGATTAGGGTTATCATTAGGGTTAAGGTAATGGACAATTTTAGATGTTGGGTTAGGGTTAGGGTTAGGGTTAGGGTTAGGTTTAGGTTTAGGACTAGGGTTAGTGTTAAGTTTAGCATAATTGTTAGAGTTTGAGCTAGAGTTAGGACTATGGAAAGGGTTAGGTTTATGGTTAGGTCTAGGGTTAGGTTTACATTTAGGTTTAGAGAAGGTTTAAGACTAGGCCTAGGGTTTTCATGACGTTTATGGTAGGGGTTACTGTAACTGGTGATGTTAGAGCTAAGGTTAAGTATATTTTAAATTTAGGATTAGGGCTAGAGTTAGGGTTAGGGTTAGGCTTATCATTTTCTTATGGTTAGGTTAAGAGTAAGGGTCAGGAATTGAGTAAGTGTTAGGGCTAGGTTGATGCTTCAGTTTAGAATCAGGGTTAGGGATAGAGTTAGGGTTAGGGTTAGGGTTAGGGCTAGGTTTAGCCTTAGGTTTAGGGTTATGGTTAAGGTAATGGATAGAGTTAGAGCTAGGGTTTAGGCTATGGTTATGTTTAGGATTAGGGCTAGAATTGGGGTTAGGTTTTGGGCTAGGGTTATGTTTAGGGTAAGGGCTAGGGTTTGAGCTAGTGTTAGTGCTAGGGCTAGGTCGAGGATTAGGTTCAGCCTTAAGTCTAGGGATAAGATTATTGTATTTTTAGGGTTAGGGTTAAGGTTAGGGCTAGGGTTATCATTAGGGTTAGAATAAGGATTAGGGTAATGGATATGGTTAGATGTAGGTTTAGGTTTAGGTTTAGGTTTAGGGTTAGATTTAGTTTTAGGGTTCATGTTAAGACTGCGGTTATGTTTAGGTTTATGGTATGGGTTAGATTTTGAGCTAGGGTTAGGGCTATGGCGCGTGTTAGTTTTGGGGTTAGGTCTATTTTTAGTTTTCTGGTTAGGGTTAGGGTTATGGTTAGGGTTAAGGCTAGGGTTATCAATACAGTTAGGTGTAGAGTTGGGTAAGGTGTAGGTTTAGAGCTAGGTTTAGGGATAGGGTTAAGTTTAGGGTTAGAGCTAGTGTTAGGGTTTAGAGTAAGATATAGGTCTAAGTTTATATTTTTGGTAAGGGTTAGGCTTTGAGGAAGGTTTAAGACTAAGGCTAGGGTTAGGATCAGGGCTAGCATTAGGGTTGGGGTTACACTTAGGGCTAGATTTAGGCCTAGAATTCGCTCTAGGTTTTGTGTTAGGTTAAGTCGTAGACTTAGGGCTATGAATAATATAAGAGCTAGGATTATGATAAGGGCTAGTTGTAGGGTTAGGGTTATGGCTACATCTAGTGTTAGGTTTAGGTTTTCAGTTAGGGTCTGGTTAAGAGATAGGTTTAGTGTTAAAGGCAGGGTCAGTGTTCAGGTTTGAATTAGAGTTTAGGTTGAAGCCAGAATTGGGACTAGGTTTATGTCTAGGGATAGGGGTAGTCTTTGTGTTAATTTAAGTGTTATTGTTAGGGCGAAGGCTAGGTTTTTGTTTAGGTCTAGAGCTATAGTTAAGGCTAGATTTAGGATTAGGTTAAGGTCTAGGGCTAGTGATAGGGTTTGGTTTATGTATAAGTTTATTGGTAGGGCTAGTATTATGGTTTGGTCTAGCGTTTGGGTCAGGTATAAACCTAGGTTAGTGTTATGGTCAGAATAAGGGTCAGGGTTAGGGTTAAGGTTTGGGATAGGGTTGAGCTAGAATGAGGGCTAGGGTTATGACTATTAATATGGTGAGAGTTTTGATTAGCCTGGGAATTAAGGATAAGTCTAGGGTTACCATTAGGGTAAGGGTTTTGCTTAGGGTTAGGGATAGGGTGAGAGCTAGTGTTAGGGGTAGGGTTAAGGTTAGGGTTAGGGCTAAAACTCGGTGTAGGGCTTTGATTAGGGCAACTTTTTGTGTTAGTGTTAGGGCTAGGGTTAGGGCAGCAGGTAATGTAAGAACCAGGGTTACAATTATGGTTAGCTTTCCATTTAGGGTTAGGGGTAGTTCTAGTGTTAGTGTTAGATTTAAGGTTAGGGTGATATTTAGAGCTGGAGTTATTGTTAGGATAGGAGTCAGGGTCAGGTTTAGTTTTAGGGTTTGATTTAGGACAAGAATTAGGGCTAGGTTTACTGCTAGGGTTCGGTTTAAGGTTAGCATTATGTTTAGAGCTAGGATGAGTGTTAGGATATGAGTCAGGGTCAGGGTTAGTTTTAAGGTTAGGGTTAGGACTCAATTAGGGGGAGGATTAGTTATTGAAGTAGTTTAGGGTTTGGTTTAAGTTAAGGTATAGGGTTAGGTCTATTGCTCAGTTTTGTCTTAGTCCTAGGGTTAGGGTTAGTGCTAATTTTACAATTAGTGTTAGGGCTAGTTTTAGTGTTAGGCTTAGAC
>NW_026008528.1:0-3616 GCF_001458135.2 Marmota marmota marmota | reverse complement strand
GATGTGAAACCTAAAAATTCAAAGTGTTCCTGCAAACAATCAATTCAACCGGGAAGAACAAAATTTGGGAAGAAAATGCAACTGGTTTACTCATCTTACCTGCCAAGTATCAACAAGACCGGGTGAAAAAATATTTGTGGAGATTCCAGTAAACATAGAGTTCTGTGAAAAATCTGAAAACACTTTCAAATAAAGTGTATTTTCCTAGCCTCTTCTTAGGGCAACTTCCACAGGAAAAAAAATTATTGAGAGCATACTGAGAGCTAAAGAGTGAGTCAAATTTCAAAGATCTAGTACAAACCTTGTTTGATTTAGAGTTCCAAATGCATGTATCCCTTTAAGGGAAAATGAAGTGAAACCTAAAAATTCTAAGTGTTTTTGGAAATGAAAGCTTGAACTTAGAAGAAAGAAATTTGAGTGTC
Organism: Marmota marmota marmota; assembly: GCF_001458135.2. Taxonomy (NCBI): domain Eukaryota; kingdom Metazoa; phylum Chordata; class Mammalia; order Rodentia; family Sciuridae; genus Marmota; species Marmota marmota. Next base: position 3,194 of record NW_026008528.1, on the reverse strand, counting down.
CAAGTGCAAATTGTATTTAGTTTTAGGGTTAGGTGTAGGACTCAAATAAGCACTAGGATTACTGTTAGGGTTCAGTTTGAGTTTAGGGCAGTGTTTAGAGCTAGTGTTACTGTTAGGATATGGGTTGGGTCAGGGTTAGATTTAAGGTTAGGGTTAGGACTCAAACTAAGGCTTGGGTTACTGTTAGGGTTCTGTTTAAGTTTGGGGTGGTGTGTAGAGCTAGGTGAGTGTTAGGATATGAGTAAGGGTCAGGGTTAGTTTAAGGTTAGCATTATGCCTCCAATTAGGTTTAGGGTTAAGTCTAGTTGTGTGTTAGGTTTAGATAAAGTTAAGGTTTAAGGTTAGGACTATTGCTCAATTTTGCTTTAGTCTTAGGCTTAGGGTTAGGGCTAGGTATAAAATTAGTATTAGGGTTAGGTGTAGTGTTACAGTTAGGCTTAGGTATATTCTTAGGTTAAGACTTGGAGTAAAGGTTAGATCTAGAATTAAAGTTAGGTTTAGGGTATTTGATAGGGTTAGTTTTAGGGTTCAGTGTAGGTTTAGAGTAATGGAAAGATTTAGGGTTTTTAATAGGGTTAGGGTTAGGCCTAGGTTTAGAATTAGGAATAGGGTTATCATATGGGTAATGTATAGAGTTAGAGCTATGGTTATGGTTAGGATTAGGGCTACATTTAAGATTAGAGATAGAATTAGGGCTAGTAATCCTAGCTTAGAGTAGGTTTAGGGTAAATGTAAGATTTTGAGCTAGGGTTAATTCTAGAGTGAGAGTTAGATTTAGTGTTAGGTCTAGGGTTAAGGTTATAGTAATGCTCAGGGTTAAGTTTAGGGTTAGGGTAATAGATTGGATTAGATGTAAGGTTAGCCTTAGGGTTGAGTTTAGTTTTAGGGCTAGGTTTACTATTGGGTTTAGGGTAAGGGTAAAGGTTTGAGTTAGGTTGAGGTTTATGGCAAGGATTAGGTTTAGGTTTAGGTTTAGGTTTAGGGCTAGGTTTATTGTTTGGATTAGGGATTCAGTTAGGGTTAGAGCTAGGGTTATCATAGGGTTTGGTTAGAGTTAGGGTAATTGTTAGGGTTACTGCTAGGGTTAAGGTTAGGATTAGGACTAGGGTTAGGGTTATTGTTAGTGATAGGGTTTTGTTTAGGCTAAGGTTTAGGCTTTGAGCTAGGTTTAGGACTAAGGTGAGGGTTAGTGTTAGGGTAGGTCTAGGGTTAGAGTTAGGGTTATGCTTAGGGTAGGTTTAGGCCTCTGATTAGGGCTAGGTTTCGTGTTAGGTTTAAGCCTAAGGTTATTGCTATGGGTAATGTAAGATCTAGGGTTCTAATTGTGGTAGTTTTAGGGTTAGGGTTATGGCTAGTTCTAGTGTTAGGTTTATATTTTGTTTTAGGGTCAGGTTTATAGCTAGGTTTATTGTTAGTGTGAGTGTCAGTGTTCATGTTAGAGTTAAGGTTAGGTTGAAAGCCAGAATTAGGACTAGGGTTAAGTCTAGGGATAGTGTTAGTGTTTGGTTTAGGTTGAGGGTTATTATTAGGGCTAGGTCTAAGTTTTTGTTTAGGTCTAGGGCTAGAGTTGTCACTAGATTTAGCATTAGGTTTAGGTCTAGGGCTAGTGTTAGGTTTAGATTTAGGTAAAAGTTAACTGGTAAGGCTTGATTCAGAGTTTAGTTTAGGGTTAGGGTCAGGTTTAGACCTATAATTAGTGTTATGGTCAGAATAAAAGTGAAAATTAGGGTTAGATTTTGGGTTAGGGTTAGAGCTAGTATGAGGGCTAGGGTTAGAACAAGTAATAGTGTTAGTGTTTAGTTTAGGGTAAGTATTAGGATTAGGACTAGGATTAGCATTGTGGATAGGGCTTGGCTTAGGTTGAGGGATAGGTTTAGATTTATGCTTAGGGTTAGTGTTATGGTTGGGTTTAGGGATAGATTTATGGTTTGATTTAGAGTTAAATCTAGTGTTGGGCTCAGATTAGGGCTACTTTTGTGTTAGCGTTAGAGCTAGGGTTAGGGCTATGACTAATGTAAGAACTAGGGTTATGATTAGAGTTAGTTTTAGGGTTAGGGTTTGGGCTAGTTCTAGTTTTAGCATTAGCATTAGGGTTAGGATGATATTTAGAGCTAGGTTTAGCATTTGGATATGAGTCTGTGTCAGGTATATTTTTAGTCCTAGGACTCAAATTTGAGCTAGTGTTATGGCTAGTTTTAGGGTAAAGGTTTGATTTAGGTTAAAGTTTAGGGTTAGAGCAATGGCTTGGTTTTGTTTTAGGGCTAGGGCTAAGGTTAGAACTAGTTGTAGGATTAGCAATAGTGTTCAGCTAGTGGTATGGTGAAGTTTAGACTTAAGGTCATAATTAGATTTAGAGTTATGGTTAGATGTAAGGTTAGGGTTATGCCTGGGGTTAGGGCTAAGTTTAGGGCTAATGTTAGGGTAAAAGTAATGGAAAAGTTTAGAAGTAGGAATAGAGCTAGTTTGAGAGTAGAGTTATTTTTAGGTCTAGGGTTAGGAGTTCACTTAGTATTAGCGCTAAATTGAGGCTAGGATTAGTGCTAAGTTTAGTGTTAGAGTTAGGCCTATGGTTAGGGCTTAGGTTTCGTGTTAGTGTTAGGGTTAGCATTAGTTTTAGGGGAAGCATGTGGTTATAGCTAGGTTCAGGGCTGGGGCGAGAGTTAAAATTAGGGCTAGGGCTAGGTGAGGGTTCGGGTTAGGATTAAGACTATGTTTAGGACTATGATGAGGGCTAGGGTTTGTGTTAGGGTTATGCCTATATTAGGGCTAGGGCTAATATGAGGTCTAAGATTATTATGGTTAGGGATAGTTTCAGTTTAGTTTTATGGCTAGGTAGAGTGTAATGATTAGGTTGAGGAATAGGGTGACTTTTAGAACTAGGGTATTGTGCTGCTCATGTTACTTCTTGTTCTATTTGACTGCTGAGTTACTGTTTTTTCTTATAAATTTATTTGATGCTTGGGAGGAAGTATATTAGAAGGGAAGGGAAGAAGTCACTAAAGAGAATGAGAGTAGGCAGGTAGAATTCAAGGAAGGGGGAATAAGAAAATTGAAAAGAAATGAGAATCAAAAGAAAAAAATAGAATATAAAACAAATTCTACTCAAGTTCAAGAATCAAATAGACCACAACACAATAATTATGGGTGACTTCAACACACCTCTCTCGCCATTGGACAGATCCTCCAAACAAAAG
>NW_026008527.1:0-3617 GCF_001458135.2 Marmota marmota marmota | reverse complement strand
AAACCTAACAGTAACCCTAAAACTAAACCTATTCCTAATTCTAACAGAAGTCCTAAACCTAACCCTAACTTTAACCCTAAAACTATCCCTAACTCTAATTCAACCCTATCCCTAAAACTAACCCTAATACTCCTCCTAACAATAACCATAACCCTAATACTAAACCTAACACTCACCCTAGCCCTAACCCTAAACCTAACACTAATCCTAACCCTAACACTAACACTAAGCCTAAACCTAAGTATAACCCAACCAAAACACTAACGATAACCCTGAACCTAAACCTAACACTAACACAAACCCTAATCCTAAGGAAACTCTAAACCTAAACCTAACACTAATCCTAAACCTAAACCTAACACGAACCCTAACCCTAACCCTAACCCTAACACTAACCTAACTCTAACCCTAACACTAATTTTAACCCTAACCCTAACCCTAACTCTAACCCTAATTCTACCAGTAACTGTAACCCTAAACATAACCCTAACCATAACCCTACAACAAACACTAACCCTAACTGTACAACTAACCCTAACCCTAACACTAACACTAATTCTAACCCTAATTTTACACTAACACTATTAATAGCTATAACCCTAAACCTAACCCTTAATCTTAACCTAACGTTAGCCCTAACACTAAATTTAACCTTAACCCTAACTCTAAACCTAACCCTAACCCACACCGTAACACAAACCGTACCTGTAAAATAACCCTAACCTTAACTAACCTCAACCCTAACCCTAACCCAGCACTAACCCTAAACCTAAACCTAACCCTATCACTAATCTTAACTCTAATTCTAACCCTAACATTAACCCTCCCCTAAACCTAACCCTAACCGTAATACTTACCCTAACTCTAACCCTAAACCTATGACTAACACTAATCCTTATCCTAACCCTAAGACTAAACTTAACCTAACTCTGTCACGTACTCTAACTGAAACCATAACACCAACCCTAACACTATCCCTAACCCTAACCCTATCATTATCCCTAGCCCTAAAACTATGCCTAACACTAACCCGAACCCTAACCCTAACTCTAACACGAACTCTAATTCTAAACCTAACACTAACCATAACACTAACCCTAAACCAAACCCTAAACCTAACCCTAACACTAACCCTAAACCTAACCCCATTCCTAACAGTAACACTAACACTAACTCTAACCCTAACACTAACCCTAACACTAACACTAACACTAACCCTAACCCTAACACAAACCCTAACATAAACCATAACCCTGACCCTAATATAACACAAACCCTAACCCTTACCTAACCCTAACACTAAACTTTATACCAACCCTAACTATAAACCTAATAACCCTAACACAAACCCAAACTCTAACCCTAACCCTAATGCGAAACCTCACCCTAACACTAACACTAAAGCTAACCCTAACCCTAACATTAACCCTATCCCTAACCCTAACATTATCCCTAACACTAACTATAACACAAACACTAACACTAACACTAATCCTAACCCTAAACCTAATCCTAACCATAACCCTAATGATTACACTACCCCTAACCATAACCCTAACACACATCCATTCCCTAACCCTAACACTAACCCTAAATCTAACCCTAACCCTAAGAGTAACCCTAACCCTAACACTAAACTCAAGCCTTACATTAACCATAACACTAACCCTAACATTAACCCAAACCCTTACCTAACACTAAATCTAAACCTGATTGTAACAGTATCCCAACCCTAAAACTAACACTAACCCTAACTCTAAGCCTAATTCTAACCATAAATATAACCCTAATCCTAAACTTAACACAAAACTTATTCATAACACTAACCCTAACCCTAACACTAAACCTAACCCTAACCCCATCCATAATTCTAAACCTAACAATAACCCAACCCCTAAACCTAACCCTAACCCTTACCCTAATACTAACCCTAAACCTAACCATAGCCATAACACTAAACCTAAAACTAACCAAAAACAGAACCCTAACACTAAACCTAACACTAAATCTAACTGTAAACTTATCCTTAAACGTAACCCTAACCCTAACACTAACACTAACAGTGACACTAACCCTAACCATAACCCTAACACTAAACCTAACCCCAACCCTAAACTTATCACTAAGGATAACCCTAAACCTAACACTAACCCTAATGCTAACCCTAATGCTAACTATAACCCTAATCCTAACAGTAACCCTAGCCCTAACTCTAACTCTAACCCTAACCCTAACACAATCCCTAACCCTGACCGTAACCCTAACACACACAATAACTTGAACCCTAACACTAACCTTAAGCCTACACCTAATTCTAAAACTAACCCTAACTCTAACCCTAACCCTAACACTAACCCTAAACCTAACCCTAAACCTAACACTTACCCTAATACTAAACCTAACCCTAATCCACAACCTAACCCTAACCCTAAACCTAACACAAACCCTAACCCTAACCTTAACCTAACCCTAAACCTAACCCTATCACTAACACTAGCCCTAACTCTAACCCTAACCCTAACACTAACCATAACATAAACCCTAACCCTAACACTAACACTAACCCAAACACTAAACTGACACTACCCCTAAACTTGCCCCTAACCTTAACACTATTCCTAACCCTAACCCTAACACTAACACTAAATCTAACCCTTACCCTAATCCTAACACTAAACATCACATGATCCCTAACCCGAAACCAAACAGTAACTCTAATCCTAACCCTAACCATAACCATAATCTTAAACCTAACCCTAACCCTAATACTAACACTAACACTAAATCTAACACTAGCCCTAACACAAACCCTAACCTAAATCATAACCCTGACCCTAATGTAACACTAACCCTAACCCTTACCTAACCCTAACCCTAAACCCAACACTTACCCTAACTCTAAACCTAATAACCCTAACCCCAACCATAACCCTAATCCTAACCCTAACATGAAACCTCACACTAACGCTATCATTAAAGCTAACCCTAACCCTAACCCTAACACTAACCCTAACCCTAACCCTAACACTATCCCTAAACACTAACTCTAACACAAACCCTAACACTAACACTAATCCTAACCCTAACTCTAATCCTAAACATAACCCTAAAGATTACAGTAACCCTAATCCTAACATAAATCCTAACCCTAACCCTAACACTAACCCTAAATCTAACCCTAACCCTAACATTAACCCTAACCCTAACACTAATCAAAACCCAACCTTAATGCTAACACTAACACTAACTTTACCCTAACCCTTACCTAATCCTAACCCCAACCCTAACCTTATCACAAAGCCTAACCTGAACCTTAACCCTCAACCTAACACTATAACCCTAATCCTAAGAGTAACCTTAATCCTAACTCTAACTCTAACCCTAACCCTAACACAATCCCTAACCCTAACCCTTAACACTAACCATAACAATAACCCAATGCTAATCCTAACCCTAACTAACCCTAATCTTAACCATAACCCTAAATATAACCCTAACTCTAATCCTAACCCTAACACAATCCCTAACCCTGACTGTAACCCTAACACAAATCATGACCCAAACCCTAACAATAACCCTTACACTAACCTTAAACTGACATCTATTTCTAAAACTAA
>NW_026008526.1:51242-57476 GCF_001458135.2 Marmota marmota marmota | reverse complement strand
TAGCACCAACCTGGTTTGATTTCAACCTCCATTTTCATTTACCTATATAGGTCAATATGAAGTGAAACCTTAAAATACAGAGTGCTCCTGATAGCGAACGATAGAAACAAAAAGGCCCAAACCTGGGGAGCATGTTAAGGCTAGGTAAAAGATGACTCCTTCCAAATATTAAAGAAGTTTGAACAAAACTAACTCTTACCCTAACACTATATCTAACCCTAACCCTAACTGGATTAGAGAACCATTGATCCTAGAAGTCCCACACTTGGAGAGCTTTGAGGAGCAAGCTAAATAATGAATCTTATGCAGTATCAATCTAATCTGACCAAATAATTATGGGAGGAATTTCAGTGCATGCATATCTCCCTGCTTTCTCCTAAAGGGCTCTTGGATAAAGTTGTTTTTTCATGCTTCAGCTCAGGCCTACACTCACAAGGACCATACCACATTGTGCCCACAAAGAATTGAGGGTGTGTGTGCTGTGTCATGCAACTATCATAATCTCTGTTTGATTTCCAGGTCTATTTCCATTTACTTGTATAGGTCAAAATGAAGTAAAATGAAAATATTAACTGTCCCTGACACCAAACATTTGGACCAAAAGACCTAAACCTGGGGAACATTGTAAGGTTAGTTAAATATGAATCCTGGATTGCATCAAAAAGTTTGAATAAACTAACTCTAACTCTATCAGTACCTCTAAACCTAGCCCTAATCCTAACCCTAAGCATTAACATAGCCATATCGCTAACTATAACTTTAACTCTAATTTTAACTGTAATCATTGCCCAAACCCTAGCTCTAACTCTATCCATTACCATAATCCTAAACCTAACCCTAATGCTAACCATAGCCGTAACCTTAACCTTTACCCTATACCTACTCTAACCCTAAGTCTGCCCTAGAACTAAACCTACCCCTAACCCTAAGCCTAACCCTAACCCTAACTCCAACTCTAGCCCTAATCCTAACCATAAACCTAGCCCCAAACCTAGCTGTAATCCTATCCATTACCCTAAACATAAGCCTAACCCAAATGCTAACAATAGAATTAAACCAAACAAAATAGCTATCCCTAAAGCTATTCAAAAACCTAAACCTAAACTGAAACCTAAATCTAACCCAATCCAGTACCCAAAACCTAAAGTTAATTCAAGCCTTAACCCTAGACCTTAACCTAAACCAATCCCTAGCCCTGACTCTGACCCTAATAATACACCCAGCTCTGAACCTGACCTTTACAATAAACCTAAATTTTACATTAGACCTAGCCATAACCTAACCCTAAAACTATCATTAACCATAATACTAGACCTGACATTAGCCCTAGCCCTAATCCTAGCCCTATCCCTAACACAAATCTTCATCCTAGCCTTAAACCTAGACTTAATCCTAAACTGTACACTAACACTAGCCCTAACCATAAGTGTAACCCTCACCCTAGCCCTAAACCTAGCTGTAACCCCATTTCCCCCCCTAACGCTAACCCTAACCCTTACCCTAAAACTAACCCTAACTCTAGCCCTAACACTAGGCCTAACCCTAACACTTACCCTAGGGCTAATCCTAGCCCTAATTTTGCCCTAACCCTAAACCTACTCCTAACCTACCCAAAGAATAACACTAGCATTCGCCCTAGCCCTATTTCTAGTTCTAACCCTATCCATTACCGTAACAATAACACTAGCCTTAACCTTAGCCCTAATCCTAGCCCTAGCCCTAAACCTAGATCTAACCCCTAGATCTAACCATAACAAAAAATCTAAGCCTAAACCTCACCCTACCACTAGCCCTAACACTATTGCTAATCCTAAAGCTAGCCCTAACTTTAGCCCTAGCTCTAAAACAAAACTGAGCCGTAGTACTAACACTAACCCTAGACCTGACATTAGCCCTATCCCCAATTCTTAACCTAATCCTAACACAAACCCTAACCCTACACCTAGCCTTAACCCTAGCCCTATTTCGAGTCCTATCCCTAATCCTAAAGGTAACATTGATCCTGTCTCTGACCCTAACACTAACCCTATTTCTAATCATCACCCTGAACCTAAACCTAACCCTAACACTAGACTTAGACTTAACGCTAACCCTAAAACTAGCCCTATTTGTAACCCAAGATATTACATTAAACATAGTGTTACCATAGCCCTAATGTAACCCAAAACCTAGTCCTAATCTGAGCCTTCAACCTAGCTTTAACACTAACCTAACCCTAACTCTAGCCTTAACACTTAACCTTAACCTAACCATAAACCTAAACCTGTCCTAATCTAAAACCTCACCTGAACCATAGACCTAATCTTAACCATAACCCTAGCCCTAACTCTAGCTCGAATCCTATCCATTACCCTAACCATAACCCTAACCAAATTCTAACCCAAGGCCTAAGCCTAATCATAGCCCTAACCTAACCATAACCATACCCCTAAACACAGTTCTAATCATATTCATTACTCTAACCATGACCTATCCTGAACCATAGCCCTAATTTTAACCATAACCCTAGCCCTAACCCTAGCTTGAATACTATCCATTACCCTAACCATAATCCCAACAAAATTCTAACCCCAGGCCTAAACCTAATCATAGCTATAACGTAACCATAATGCTAGCCCTAACTGCAGCTCTAATCCTATCCATTATCCTAACCATAACCCTTTCTGAATTCTATCCCTAGTCCTAACCCTAACTCTATCAATAACCCTAAACCTATCCATCACCCTAAAACTAAACTGAATCCTAAACCTAACCATAACCATTACGCTAACCCTAATCCTAACCCTAATGCTAATTTGAGCCCTAACCCTAAACGTGAACGTAAACCATACCCTAACCCTGACTCTGATCCTAATAATACACTAGCTGTAAACCTGACCCAACCCTCAACTTCACCCTTAAAATAGACCTAGCCATAAACCTAACTGTAAAACTATTCCTAAACATAACCCTAGACCTGTCATTAGCCCTAGCCCTAAACCTAACACAAACCCTAGCTCTAATCCTAGCTCTAAACCTAGCCTTAATTCTAATCCTAATGTTAACCCTACCCTAATCTTAATTTTATCCCTTGCCCTAACCCTAAACCTAGCTGTAACATCATACCTTCCCTTAACCCTATTGCTAGCCCTAACACTAGCCCTAAACATAGGCCTAAACCTAACAATAACCCTAGCTCTAATCCTAGCCCTAATTTAGCCTAACCCTAAACCTAACCCTAGCCCTAGCCCTAAGACTAAGTCTCATTCTCGCCCTAGCCCTAGTCCTAGTTCTAAACCTATCCCTTACCATAAACCAAAACTTAGCCTTATCCCTAGCCCAAGCCATAGCCCTAACTTTCACCCTAGAATTAAACATGCATCTAACCCTAGATAAAGTGTAAACCTCACCCTAACACTAGCCCTAACCCAAATGCTAATTGTAAAAATAGTCCTAACCCTACCCTAGCCCTAAAACAAACTGAACCATAACCATAACCATAACCCTTAACCTAAACCAAACACTAACCCTACACCTAGACCTAAACCTAGCTTAAAATTGAGCCCTAACCCTAACCCTAGAAATAACCCTGTCTCTGACTCAGACCCTAACACTAACTCTAGCTGTAAACATCGTCCTAATGCTAACCCTAAAACTAGCTCTATTTGGAAACCTAGTTCTTACGTTAGCCATAGCCCTAATGCTAACACAAATCCTAGCACTAATCCGAGCCTTAACCCTACTTTAAACTCTAACCCAAACCTAACCATAGCCCTAAACCTAACCCTAACACAAACCCTAACACTACCCCTAAAACTATTCCTTATCCTAATCCAAACCCTCAACCTAATGCTACCCTTGTCCTAAACCTAATCCTTAGCCAACCCCAAACACTAACTCTAATACTAGTCTTAACCCTAGCCCTTATTCTAGCTCCAACCCTAACCCAAACCCAAACCCTTACCCTGACCCTTATTATGACCCTAACACTAACCCTAGGTCTAAACCTGACCCCAATCCTAAATGTAACCCTAACTGTACCCCTACTGGTAAAACTATACCTAAACCTAACCATAAAACTAGCACTGGACCAAACCTAATCCTAAATAGAGTCATAAATCTAGCCCTAGCCCTAAACAAAAACCTAGCACTAACCCTAAAACTAAGCCTTAAACTAATGCAAACTCTAACTCTATCCCTAGAACCACTTCTAGTCCTAATCCTAAACCTAACTCTAACCCAAACAGTGATCCTTACCATAAACCAAACCTTAGCTCTATACCTTATCCTAACCCAAAACCTAACCCTAACACTAGACTTATCTATATCCCTAACCAAAAAAACTAGTCATAAACATAATCCTAGCTCTTACATTACCCATAGCCCTAATGCTAGCCATAAACCTCCCACAATACCTAGTCATTATCCTATTGCTAAACCTAGACTTAATCCTTAATTTTAACCCTAATTTTAACCCCAGACCTAACCCTAACCCTAACCGTTACCCTAGCCCTAACCCTAGCTCTAATGCTACACTTACCTTAAACATAACCTTAACATTAACCCTAGGCATAACCCTATTCTAGCCCTATTCCTAACCTTAACCCTATCCCTAACCTTAGCTCTAACCTTTTCCATTGCCCTAAAGATAAGCCTAATTTAAATGCTAACCCTAGGCATAATGTTAACCCTATCCCTAACACTAACCTTTTTCATTACTCTAAACGAACTTGAACCCTAAATCTAACCCTATCCATTACCCTAACTCTAACCTTAACCCTAACATTAAATCAAGCCTTAACCCTAAATCTTTACATAAACCAAACTCTACCCGGACCCTTACCCTAATAATATACCTTGCTCTAAACCTGACCTTTATCCTAAACATAACCCTTACACTAGACCTAGCCACAACCTAACTCAAAAACTAACCCTAACCATATACCTAGACCTGACATTAGCCCTAGGCTTAATACTAGCCCTAACCCTAATACAAACCGTAGCCCTCATCCTAGCCTTAATCCTGAACCCTAAACCTAGCCCTACCCCTGATTTTAACCCTCACATTAGTCCTGAATCTTGTTATAATCCCATCCTTCCCCCTAACTCTAACCCTAACCCTTACCCTAACACTAACCCTAACTCTATCCCTAAACATAGGCCTAATCACAACACTAAACCTAGCACGGATCCTAGCCCTAATTTACCCCTGACCCTACCCCTAACCCTAGGCCTAAAACTAACTCTAACACTTGCCCTAGCTCTATTTCTAGTACTAACCCTATCAGTTACCATAACCCTAACACAAGCCCTAAACTTAGCCCTAATCCTAGCCCTAGGCCAATCCCTAGACCTACCCATAACTCTAAATCTAACCCTAACCCTAAGCCTGAACCTCACCCTACCACTAGACCTAACACTATTGCTAATCCTAAAACTAGCCCTAACCCTAGCCTTATCCTTAAAACAAAACAAAGCCATTGCCCTAACACTACACCTTAACCTAACCATAACCCTACACCTAGCCATAACCTCTTTTGAGTACTAGGCCTAAAACTAACCCTGACCCTAACTTATATCCTAACACTAACCCTAGCTATAAATATCACACTAACCCTAAAGATAATGCTAACACTAGACCTAGACCAAACACTCACCCTAAATTTAACCCAAACTTAACCCTAGATCTTACATTAGCCATAGCCCTAACCCTAGCCCTAACCTAATTTAAATCTTAGCCCTAATCCGAGCCCTAACATTAGCTTTAACCCTAACTATGAACATAATCCTAAACCTAGCCTTAATCGTAACCATAATCATAGCCCTAAACCTACCTCTAATCCTATCCATTACCTTAACCCCAACCCTAACCCTAATGCTAACTCTAGGATAACCCTAATCCTATCTATAAACCTATCCCTATCCATTACCCTAAACCTAATCTTAACCCTAAACCTAACCATATCCATTACCCTAACCCTAAACCTAACCCGAAAGCTAGTTTGAGCCCTAACACTAAACCTTAACCTAAACAAACCCTAAGCCTGACCCTGACCCTAACAATACCCTAGTTCTAAAAGTGACCCTATCCCTCAACCTAATCCTTACACTATACCTAGCCATAAAGCTAAACCTGAAACTATCCCTAACCATAATAACCCTAGACCTCATATTACCCTAGCCCTAATATAGGCCTAACCCTAACACAAACCCTAGCCGTAACCCTAGCCCTAAACCTAGCCTTAATCCTAACCC
>NW_026008526.1:43507-47935 GCF_001458135.2 Marmota marmota marmota | reverse complement strand
CAGTAACCCTAGCCTTTATTTGAGTCCTAACCCTAACCCTGAACCTGACTCATATCCTAACACTAACCCTAGCTCTAATTATCACCCTAAACTTTAACCTAACCCAAACACTATACCTACCCTAACCCTAACCCTAAAACTAACCCTGATTGTAACCCTAGTTCTTATATTAGCAATTACCCTAATCCTCGCCCTAACTCTAACACAAAAACTAGCTCTAATCTGAGCCCCAAACCTAGTTTAACCCTAACCCTAGCCCTAGCCCTAACCATAGCTCTAAACCTACCCTTTACCAAAGTGAAACCCTAACCTTAATGGTAACCATAGACCTATCCCTATTCCTTAAGCTATCCAAAATCCTAACCATATTAATAGTCCTGACCCTAGCCCTCATTTTAGGTCTAATACTATCCCAAACCCTAAGGGTAATCCTGACCCTTATTCTGACTCTCACACAAACCCTAGATCTAAACCTGACCATAACCCTAGAGTAAACCCTAACACTGGCCCTACAGATAAACTTATACCTAAACCAAACCATAACGCTAGCCCTAAGACTAACTCTCATTCTCACAATAGCTTTAACCTTAGTTCTAACCCTATACTTACCATAACTCTAAAGCTAGCCCTAATCCTAGCCCTAACCTATGCCCTATCCTTAGTCCTAGCCCTAACCCTAGATCTAAACCTAACTCTAAATCTAACCCTAAACCTAAGACTAAGCCTAACACTAACATTAGCCCTAAACCTAAGGCTAATCATAAAGGTAGCCCTAACCCTAATCCTGCCAGTAAAACTAAACCAAGAAATAGCCCTAACCCTAAACCTTAACTTAAACCAAACCCTAACACTACATCTAGACCTAACCATAGCCTTAATTTGATTCCTTACTCTAACCTTAAAACTAGCCCTAAGACTAAATCTCAACTTTCCCTATCCCTATCCCTAGTTCTATCCGTAGCTCTAGCCCTAACACTAGATCTAAACCTAAATCTAAATCTAAACCTAACTCTCAATTTAACCATAACAATAATCCTAAACCAAACCCTAACACTAGCCCTAACATTACTGCTAATACTAAAACTTGCCCTACCCCTAGCCCTAGCCATAAAAGTAAACCAAGCCATATCCATGACCCTAACCCATAACCTAAACCAAACCTTAACCCTAATCCTAACTCTAAAACTAATCCTGACCCTGACACTGACCCTAACATTAATCCTAGCTCTAAAAATCATCCTAACCTTAAAATAACCCTAACTAGAGACCTAGCCTTAACCCTAACCCTAAAAGTAGCCCTAATTGTAACACTAGTTCATACATTAGTCATTTTCATAACACTAGCTTTAACCCTAACACAAATCATACCCTTATTCTGAGCTCTAACCCTAGCTTTAACCCTAATCTTAACCCTAACACTAGCCCTAAACCTAACCCTAACACTAGCCCTACCCTAGCTCTAACCCTTTCCCTTACCCTAAGCCAAACCCTAACCCAAATGCTAACCCTAGTCCTAACCCTAAAATTTAGCCTAACAAAAACTCTAAACATTTTACTAGTCCTAACCCTAGCCCTCATTCTAGTTCTAACTCTAACCCTGACTCTTATTTGACCCTAACCATAACCCTAAGTCTAAACCTGACCTTAACCCTAAACCAAACCCTAACACTAGCCCTACTGGTAACCCTATATCTATACCTATCCCTAATATTATACCTAGACAAAAATCTAATCCTAAATATAGCTATAAGTCTAACCCTAGACTTAAAAAAAAAACTACCTCCAGCCCTAACAATAACCCTTAACCTAAACCAAACACTTATCCAAACCCTAGACCTAACACTAGTCCTAATTCTGGCTCTAGTTCTGACCCTAACCTTATCCTGAACACTGACCCTGACCCTAAAACTAAACCTAGCTCTAAACTTGACCCTAACCCAAAACCTAGTCTTAACAATAGACCTAGCCATAGCCCTAACCCTAAAACTAACCGTAAGCATAACCCTAGCTCTTACATTATCCATAGTCCTAACACTAGCACTCAACCTAACACAAAACCTAGCCCTAATCCTAGGCCTAAACTTAGCCCTAAGCATAACCATAACCCTAACCCTAGTCCTAACACTAACACTTGCCTTAGACCTAACCCTAGCTCAAAGCCAAACCCTTACCCTAAACATAAAACTAGCCTTAACCTAAACCATATCCCTAACCCTAGCTCTAATTCTAACCTTAATCCTAGCCCGAACTTTAGCTCTAAACCATCAATTACCCTAAACCTAAGCCTAGTCTTAATTATAACACTATCCCCAACACTAAACCTAAGCCTCAACATAAATGTAAACCTAGACCTAACCCTACAACTAACCATCACCATAGCCCTAACTCTAGTAACATTAAACCTTACACTAAACCTAATCCTAACACTAGCCCTATCCCATATCCTAACCGAAACCCTAACCCTAAATCTAACATTATCCATTACCCTAAACCTAATGCTACACCTAATGAAACTCCAGCCATAACCCTAACCCTAAACCAAACCCTAACCATAAACATAACCCTAGACCTAATCTTAAACCTAACCCTCACCCAAGCCCTAACCCTAGCTCAAACACTAATCCTTACCCTAACCTAACCATAACTGTAGCCCTAAACCTAAAACTTACCATACACAAAACCCTAGCCCTATCCATAAACCTAATCCTAATCCTAGACTTAATCCAAACCATAACCTAGCCCTAACTCTAGCTCTAAATCTATCCATTACACTAAACATAACGCTAAACCTAATGCTGACCCTAACCCTATCGCTAAACCTAACCCACTCATTACCCTAAAACTTAACGGAAACCTACAATTAACCCTATCCATTACCTAAACCAAAGCCTAACCCTTACATTAATTCAAGTCCTAAATCTAAACTTTAACCTAAACCAAACACTAACCCTGACCCTAACCATAATAATACCCCCAGCTCTAAACCTGACCCTTACCATAAAAGTAACCCTTACACTAGACCTACCATAAGCTAACCCTAAAACTATCCCAAACCATACCCTAGACCAGACATTAGCCCTAGCCCTACCCCTAGCCCTAACACTAACATAAATACTAGCCCTAAATCTAGACTTAATCCTAACACAAACACTAATCCTAGCCCTAATCTTAATTCTAACCCTCACCCTAGCCCTAAAGCTAGCTATACCCCACCCATTCCTCTAAAATTAACCCTAACCCCAATGCTAAACCTAACCCTAGCCATACCCCTAGGCCTAAACCTAACACTAACCCTAGCCCTAATCCTAGCCCTAATTTAGCTGTAACCTTAACCCTAACACTAAGCCTAGTCCTACGTCTAACTCTAAATCTTGCCCTAGTCATATCCCTAGTTCTAACCCTATCCCTTATCATAAACCTAGCCCTATCCCTAACCCTAGCCCTAGATCTAACCCTAACTCTAAATATAACCCTAAACCTAATCCTAAACTTCACCCTAACACTAGCCCTAAACCTAACACTAATCCAAAATCCAGCCCTAACCCTAGCCCTAGCCATAAAACAAAGCCTAGCCATAGCCCTAACCCTAACCCTTAACTTAAACCAAACCCTAACACTACACCTAGACCTAACTTAAGCCTTAATTTGAGTCCTAACCCTAACCCTAAAACTAACCCTGACCCTGACTCTGACCCTAACACTAAACCTAGCTCTAAACATCACCCTAACGCTAAACGTATGATTTTCATGCTTCAGCATAAGCCTATATTCACAGGGAACAAAGCAGAGTGTGCCCACAGAGAACTGATGGAGTGTGTGAAGTTTCAAGCAGCTAACATTAACAATGTTTGTTATCCAGCTCCATTTCCAATTACCCATATAAGTCAAGATAAAGTGAAACCTTAAAACACAAACTGTTCCTGACAACAAACCTTGAACAGAGAAGGTCCAAACCTGATGAACATAGTAAGGCTAGGTAAAAAAATGAATCCTGCCTGGTATCAAAGAAATTTGAACAAAACTAACTCTAACCCTTACACTGTTTCTAACCCTTGCCCTAAACCTAACTCTAACCCTAAGCTGTTTAGAGAATCTTTGATCATAGAAGTCCCAAATTTGGGGTGCCTAGTAGGGCAAGATAACAGATGAATCCTGCCCAGTATTAAAAATAATCTGACAAAATAATTGGGGGAGGTGTTTCAGTACATGCCTATTTCCCCTGTTTTTTCCTAAAGTTCTCTTGGATAATGTTCTTTTGCATCCCATAGCTTTGGAAAACCTTCACTAGGAAGAAACCAGAGAGTGCCCTCAGAGAACTGATTGAGTGTGTGAAATTTCAAGCAGCTAGCACCAACCCTGTTTGATTACCAGCTCCATTTTCATTTACCCATATAGGACAACTTGAAGTGAAACTTTAAAATGCAAACT
>NW_026008526.1:26213-39379 GCF_001458135.2 Marmota marmota marmota | reverse complement strand
GGTTAGGGTTAGAGTTAGTGTTAGGTTTAGGGTTAATGTTAAGGTTAGTGTTAGGGATAGGTTTAGGGTTAGTGTAGGAATGGGGTTAGGTTAGTGTTAGTGTTTATTTTAGGATTAGGTTTAGGGTTAAGTAAGGGTGAGGTTAAGGGTTAGATTAGGGTTAGGGTTGTGAATTGGGGTAGGGTTTTTGTTAGGGTTAGAATTAGACTTAGTGTTGGTGTTAGGGATAGGGTTATGGTGAGTTTTAGAGTTAAACTTATGGTTAGGTTTAGGGTTAGTGTTAGGGTTAGGGTTAGGGTTTGTGATAGGGTCGGGATTAGTTGAATGTTTAGGGTTACTGTTTGTGTTAGGTTAGGGTTAGTATCAGGGTGATTGTTAGGTTTAAGTTTAGGGTGAGGATTAGGTAACGGTGATCATTAGGGTTAGGTTTATGGTTAGGGTGTGGTTTAAGTTTAGGATTAGGGTTAGGGTTAGGTTTTGGTAGAGTGTTAGGTTTTGGATTAGGTTTAGGGTTACTGCTAGGTTTGGGTTTAGGTTTAGGTTTAGTGTTAGGGTTAAATTTTGAGTTATGTTTACGGTTAATGTTAGGGTTATTGTTAGGGTGAAGGTTACGGTTAGTGGTAGGTTGGTGTTCGATTAATTATATGGTTAGGGTTAGTGTTAGGTTTAGTGTTAGAGTTAAGTTTAGGGTTGGGTTAGGGTTGGGTTTAGTGGTAGGGTTAGGGTTAGAGTTTGCATTAGGGTTATGTTTAGGTTTAGGGTTAGTGTTAGTGTTAGTGATAGGGTTAGTGATAGTGTTAGGTTTAGGGTTAGCTGTGAAGGTTAGTAATAGTTTTAGGATTAGGATTAGTGTTGGAATAAGGGTTAGGTTTACTGTTAGTGTTCTGGTTAAATTTGGAATTAGGTTTTGGGTTAGAGTTAGGGTTAAGTTTAGGGTTAGGTTTAGTGTTATTAAGTGTTAGAGTTAGGGTTAGGTTTCTGGTTAGGGTTAGGGTTAGTTTTAAATTTAGGGTTAGGGTAGTGTTAGGTTTAGGGTTGGGGTTTGTGTTAGGGTTAGGGTGTGTGTTAGGGTTAGGGTTATTGTTACTGTTAGGGTTAGTGTTCGTTTTAGTTAGGTTAATGCTAGTCTTAGTGTTAGGGTTAGGATTAGTGTTAGGTTTGGGTTAGGTTTTGTGTTAGGTTTACAGATAGTGTTATGGTTAGGGTGATGGTTACGGTTAGTGTTAGGGTTTAGCTTAGCGTTAGGGTTAGGGTTTAGGTTAGGGTAAGGGTTATATTTGGGGTTACGGTTAGTTTAGAGTTAGAGTAAGTTTTAGGGTACAAGTTATTGTTAGGGTTAGGGTTAGTGTAAGTTTTAGGTTTAGGGTTAGGGTTAGTTTTAATGTTAGATTTATGGTTAGTTTTAGTTTTAGAGTTAGGGTTAGGGTTAGGATTCGTGTTAGGTTTAGGGTTAGGGTTAGGGTTAGGGTTAAGTGTTAGTGTTAATGTTAGGGTTATGATTAGAGTTAGTGTTGGGCAGGTTAGGGTTATGGTTAGTGTTAGGGTTAGTGATAAGTTTAGTGTTATTGTTAGAGTGAGGGTTAGTGTTAGGGTTTGCATTAGGGTTCGGGTTAGTGTTTGGGTTAGGGTTAGGGTTAGGGTTAGGTAAGTGTGAGGGTTAGTTTTCGATAAGGGTCTGGGATATTGTTTCTGGTTAGGGTTTTTGTTAGGATTAGGTTTAGGGTTAGGGTTAGAGTTAGTGTTAGGATTAGGTTTAGGGTTAGGTTTATATTAGGGTTAAGATTAGGGTTCTGTTTAGTGTTAGTGTTAATGTTAGGGTTAGTTTTAGGGTTAGGGTTCAGGTTAGGTTTCATGTTAGGGTTAGTTTTCATTTTAAGGTTAGTTTAGGGTTATTGTTAGTTTTAGGTTTAGGGTTAGGGTTAGGTTTAGTGTTACGGTTAGTGTTAGGTTTCGTGTTAGGATTAATGTTTGGGTTAGGGTTAGTGTTACGTTTAGGGGTAGTGTTAGGGATAGGATTAGGGTTATGATTAGGTTTAGATTTAGTATTAGCGTTCGGCTTAGGGTTAGATTTAGCATTAGATTTAGAGTTAGGGTTAGTACTAGTGTTAAGGTTAGTGTTAGGTTTAGGGTTAGGATTAGTGTTAGGGTTAGGGTTTTGGTTAGGCTTAGGCTTACTGGTATATTTAGGGTTAGGGTTTGTTTTAGGGTTAGGGTTAGGGTTAGTGTTAGGGTTCGTGTTTGTGTCAGAATTATGGTTACTGTTAGGTAAGGGTTAGGATTAGGTTGGTGTTAGGGTTATGGATTGTTTATGATTTGTGTTAGGGTTAGGGTTAGGGTTAAGGTTTGATTTAAGGTTAATTTTATGATTAGGGTTAGGGTTAGTGTTAGGATTAGGGTTAGAGTTAGGGTTATTGTAAGGTTAAGGTATAGGTTTAGGGTTAGTGTTATGGTTAGTGTTAGATTAAAGTTAGGATAAAGTTAGGGTTAGTGTTAGCGTTAGAGTTACTTTTAGGGTTAGGGTTAAGATTCATGTTAGGGTTAGGTTTAGAGTTAGGGTTAGGTTTAGGTTTAGGGTAAGTGTTATGTTTAGGGTTAGAGTTACAGTTAGTGTTAGTGTTAGTGTTAAGTTTAGGGTTAGGTTTAGTTTTAAAGTTAGGTTCAGTTTTAGGGTTAGTGTTAGAGTTCAGTAAGTGTTAAAGTTAGTATTTGGGTTTGGGTTAGTGGTTACGGTTGGGTAAGGGTGAGGGTAAGGCTTAGATTAGCGTCAGGGATATGATTTGGGTTAGTGTTTTCATTAAGGTTAGAGATAGAGTTAGTGTTATTGTTAGTGTTAGTTTTAGGGTTAGTGTTAATGTTAAGGTTAGGGTTAGTTTTAGGTTTAGTCTTAGGGTTAGGATAAATGTTCGGTTGAGGGTTGGGCTTAGTGGAATTATTAGGGTTAGGGTTCGTGTTAGTGTTATGATTAGGGTTAGATTTTGGTAAGGGTTAGTATTATGGTTAGGTTAGGGTTAGGGTTAGGGTTTGGGTGTGTGATTGTGATGGATTATGTTTAAGGTTAGGGTTAGTGTTAGAGTGAGGGTTAGGGTTAGGGTTCGTGTTAGATTTATTGTTAGATTTAGGGTTAGAGTTCATGTTAGGGATAGGTTTAGGGTTAGTGTAATGTTTAGGTTTAGGGTTAGGTTCAGTGTTGTCTTTATAGTGTAAAAGTTATGATTAATGATAGGGTTAGGGTTGGTGTTAGTGTTAGGGTTACTGTTAGTGTTAGGGATAGAGTTAAGATTAGTCTTAGTGTTAGGGTTAGGTTTAGGGGTAGGGTTTGTGTTAGATTTAGGTTTAGGGTTATATATGATTAGGCTTAGGGTTAGGGTAAGTGTTAGGGTTAGGGTTACGGTTACAGATAGAGTTTGTGTTAGTGTTAGTGTTAGTTTTAGTGTTAGGGTTAGTGTTAGGTTTAGGTTTAAGGTTAGGTTAAGGATCAGTGTAAGTGTTTGTGTTAGGGTGAGAGTTACAGTTAAGTTTAGGATTCAGGTTAGGGTTAGGATTAGGATTAGGTTTAAGTTAGGGTTAGGGTTAAGGTTTGTGTTAGGGTTAGATTTAGGGTTAGGTTTAGGTTTAAGTTTATTGTTACTGTTATCTTTAGATTTAGGTTAAGATTAGTTTTAGGGTTAGTGTTAGGGTTAGCATTATGGTATGATTTAGGTTAGCTTTAGGGTTGGGGTTAGGTTAGGGTTAGGATTATGGTAAGCATTAGTGTTTGTGTTAGGGTTAGGATCTGGTTAGGGTTAGAGTTAGGGTTAGTTTTAGGGTTAGGGTTAGGTTTAGTGTTAGTGTTAGGCTTAGGGTTAGGGTTTGTGTTACAGTCAGGTTTATGGTTAGGGTTTCGTTTAAGATTAGGTTTAGTTTAGTGTTAGGGTTAGGGTTTGGGTTAGTGTTATGTTATGGTTAGGTTTAGTGTTTCATTTAGGGTTAGGGTTTGGGATAATGTTAGTGTTAGTGTTAGGGTTAGGGTTAGAATTAGGTTTAGGTTTAGGGTTGGATTTATTTGACAGGTTTAGTGTTAGGGTTAAGATTAGTGTTACTGTTAGGGTTATTGTTACTTTTAGGGTTAGGTTTAGTCTAAGAGTTAGGTTTAATGTAGGTTTTGGGTTAGGGTTACATTAGTGAAAGAATTAGGGTTAGGGTTCGGTTTAGTTTTCGTGTTAGGGTTACAGTTAGGGTTAGTGGTAGGTTTAGGGTTAGGATTAGGATTAGGTTTAGTGTTAGTGTTAGGATTAGTATTAGGGTTTGTATTAAGTTTAGGGTTAGGGTTAGTATTAAGTTTAGGTTTAGTGTTAGGATTAGTGATAGGGTTTGTGTCTGTGTAATGTAAGCATTACATTTATGGTTAGGTTTAGTGTCATTTTTAGGGATAGGTTTAGGGATAGTATTAGGGTTAGGGTTATGTTTAGTGATAAGTTTAGAGTTATTGTTAGGGTTATGGTTAGTGTTAGGGTCAGGGTTAGTTTTATGGTTAGTGTTAGGGTTAGGGTTTGTTTTAGGGAAGGGTTACTGTTAGGGTTGGGTTATGTTTAAGGTTATGGTATGGGTTAGGGTTAGCGTTAGGGTTAGGTATAGGGTTAGGTTTAGTGTTAGGGTTAGGGTTATGGTTCGTGGTAGGGTTAGGTTTAGGGTGAGGGTTAGGGTTAAGGTTAGTTTTAGTGTTTGGTTTAAAGTTAGGGTTAGAGTTATGGATAGTGTTAGTGTTATGGAAATATGTACGGTTAGTATTAGGCTTAGGTTTAAGGTTAATGTTACGGTTAGCATTAATGTTAAGTTTAGGTTAGGTGTTGGGTTACAGTTAGGGATAGGGTTAGTATTAGAATAAAGGTTAGTGTTAGGGTTAGTGTTAAGTTTATGTTTATGTTTAGGGTTAGTGTTAGTGTTAGTGTTAGGTTAGTGTTAGGGCTAGGGTTAGTGTTAGGGTTAAAGTTAGGATTAGGGTTAGGGTTAGTGTTAGTGATAAGATTAGGGTTTGTGTTTGTGTAAGGGTGAGGGTTAGCATTAGGTTCATGGTTACGGTTAGGGTTAGGGTTGGTGTTAGGTTTAGTATAAGAGTAATGGTTAGCATTAGGGTTAGGGTTAGAGTTAGGGGGAGGGTTAGAATTTGGGTTAGGGTTAGGTTCAGTGTTATGGTAAGATTTAAGGTTGGTGTTAATATAAGGTTTAGGTTTAGGGTTATGTTTAGTGTTAGGTTTAGTGTTAGGGTTAGGTTTCAGTTTAGTGTTACACTTAGGGTTAGTGTTAGTGTTAGAGTTAGTGCTCAGGTTAGGGTTAAGGAAAGGTTTTGGGTTAGGATTAGGTTTAGGTTTAAGGTTAGGTTTAGTGTTAGTGTTAGGGTTAGGGTTAGTGTTAGGGTTAAGTTAGGGTTAGTTTTAGGCTTAGTGTTAGGGTTTCTGTTAGGGATAGGGTTAGTATTAGGGTTAGGGTAACAGTTCGTTCTAGAGTTACAGTTATGGTTTCGGTTACGGTTAATGTTAGTGTTAGGGTTAGGGTTAGTTTTAGGGTTAGGATTAGCGTTAGGTTTAGTGTTAGGGTTAGGCTTAGGATTTGTGTTAGGATTAGGGTTAGGGAGAGTGTTATGGTTAGGGTTAGAGTTTGGTTTAGCGTTGGGGTTAGTTTTAGTGTATGGGTTATAGTTAGGGTTAGGGTTATGAATAGTGTTATGGTTACGGATAGGTTTAGGGTTAGTTACGCTTATGTTTAGGGCTAGCATTAGTGATAGGGTTAGGTTTGGGTTTAGGGTTAGTGTATGGGTTAGGGTTATGTTTAGTGTTAGGGTTTTGTTAGTGTTAGGGATAGGTTTAAGTTTAGTGTTAGGGTTAGGGTTATGGTTACCGATTTAGTTAGTGTTAGTGTTAGTGTTAGGGTTATGGTTAAGCTTATTGTTAGGGTTAGTGTTTGGGTTTGTGTTAGGATGAGGGTTAGGGTTAGGGTTAGGTTTACGGTTATGGTTAGGATTCAGACTAGGGTTAGTTTTAGGGTTGGGGTTAAGTTTTGTGTTAGGGTTAGATTTATGGTTAGATTTAGGGTTACATTAATTGTCAGTGTTATCATTAGATTTATTTTAAGATTAGTTTTAGGGTTAGTGTTAGGGTTATGGTTAGGGTAAGGGATAGGTTAGGTTTAGGGTTATGGTTAGGTTAGGGTTAGGGTTATGGTTAGCATTAGGGTGTGTGTTATGTTCAAGTTTAGAATTAGGGTTTGTGTTGCAGTTAGTGTTAGGGGTTGGGTTAGGTTTTGTGTTAGGGTTAGGGATATGGTTAGGACTAGGGTTAGGGTTATAGTTAGTGTTAGGATTAGGGTTAGGGTTAGTGTTAGGTTTAGGTTTAAATTTAGGGTTAGGGTTAGGGCTAGTGTTAATATTAGGGATAGGTTTAGAGTTACTGTAGATGTTAGGATTAGAGTTAGGGTTAAGTTTAGTGTTACGGTTAGGGTTTGGGTTATGTTTAGGGTTAGTGAAAGTGTTAGCATTAGGGTTAGGGTTAGGGTTAAGGTAAGGATTAGGTTTAGTGTTAGGGTTAGGATAAAATCTTAGGGTTATTTGTTAATGTTAGGGTTAGGGTTAGTGTTAGGGTTACAGTTAGGGTTTGTTTTAGAGTTATGGTTAGTTAGGGTTAGGGTTAGGATTAATGTTTGGGTAAGTGTTAGTGTTAGGTTTAGGGTTAGGATAGGGATTAGGGTTAGGTTTAGTGTTACAATATGGGTTAGGGCTAGGTTTAGGATTAATGTTTGGGTTAGGTTTAGTGTTAGATTTAGAGTTAGTATTATGGATAGGGTTAGGGATAGGGTGAGGTTTAGGGTTTGTATTAGCATTTGGGTTAGCGTTAGGTTTAGGTTTAGGGTTAGGGTTAGGGTTAGTGTTAGGGTTAAAGTTAGGGTTAGGGTTAGGGTTATTTTTAGAGTTAGGGTTAGGGTGTGTGCAAGGGTTAGGTTTAGGGTTAGTGTCAGTTTAAGTGTTAGTGTTAGGGTGTTAAGTTTATGTTTATTTTTAAGATTAAGGTTAGTGTTACTGTTTGGTTAGGGTTAGGGTTAGTGTTAGTGTTTGTGTTAGGTTTAAGGTTAGTGTTATTGATACAATAAGGATTATATTTAGGGTTAGTGTTTGTGTTAGTGTTAGGGTTGGTGTTAGGTTTAGTGTTAGAGTTAGAGTTAGGATTAGTGTTAGGGTCAGTGTTGATGTTAAAATAGGGTTATGGTTAGTGTTAGGGTTAGGGTTAGGGGTACGTTTCGTGTTAGGGTTACGGTTAAGTTTAGGTATAAGATGAGGGTAAGTGTTAGGGTTAGGTTAGGGTTACAGATAGAGTTAGTTTAAGGGTTAAGATTAGTGTTAGTGCTCGGGTTAGGGATAGTGTTAGGGTTAGCATAAGGTTAAGGTTAGTGTGAGGGTTAGTGTTAGGTTTAGGTTTAGGGTTAGGTTTATGGTTAGGGTTTATGTTAGGGTTAGGATTCGGGTTAGGGTTAGGTTTAGTGGTAGGATTAGAGTTCTAGTTAGCATTAGGCTTAAGATTACATTTAGGGTAATAATGTTTTAGGGTTAGGTTTCAGGTTATGTTTAGGGTAATGGATAGGTTAGGTTTAGGGATAGTGCTAGGATCAGCCTGAGGAATAGCATTAGGGTTAGTGTTAGGGTTTGTGTAATGGATGGGTTAGATCTAGGGTTAGGGCTAGGTTTATGGTTAGAGTCAGGGCTAGGGGTAGGTTTAGGTTTAGGTTTAGTGCAAGGATTAAGTTAGGGTTAGCTTTAGGGTAAGTGTTAGGGCTAGGTTTATGGTTCGAGTTAGGGTTAAAGCTAAGTTTGGGTCTTGGATTAGGGCTAGGTATTGGGTTACGTTAGGACTCTTCTTAGTGATAGAGCTAATGTA
Organism: Marmota marmota marmota; assembly: GCF_001458135.2. NCBI lineage: Eukaryota > Metazoa > Chordata > Mammalia > Rodentia > Sciuridae > Marmota > Marmota marmota. The sequence continues at coordinate 31,478 of NW_026008526.1, read as the reverse complement.
AGAACTAAGGTTACAATTACGGCTAGTTTTAGGTTTACATTTATGACTAAGTCTAGTTTTAGGATTAGGTTTATGTTTAGGGTGATGTTTTTAACTAGGGTTAGTGTTAGGGTTAGAGTCAGCGTCATGGTTTGTTTTATGGTTAGGGATTGGACTCAAATTAGGGGTAGGCTTAGGGCTAGATATAGGGTTAGGATTTGGTTTAGGTTAAGGGTTAGGGTTAGTCCTATGGCTCAGTTTTGTTTTAGGACTAAAGGTAAAGTTAAGGGTAGTTTTATCATTAGTGTTAGTGTTATTGCTACTGATAGGGTGAGTTTAGGCTTAGGAGTAGATTTAGAGTCATGGTTAATTCAAGGGTTAGGGCTAAGGCTAGTGTTAGAGCTAAGATTAGGGCTAGTGTTTGCCTTATGGTAAAGGATAGGGTTAGAACTGGGAATAGGGTATGGCAAGAGTTAGAGTTAGCCTTAGGGCTAGAGTTTGGGTTAGGGTTAGGGCTAAATTAGGGCTAGGAATAGGTCTTGGGTTAATGTTAGGGTTAGGCCTAGGATTAGGGCTATGTTTATGGTTAGGTTTAGGGTTAGATTTAGGGGAAGGGATGCCTGTTTGATTTCCACCTCCATTTCCATTTACTCATAGGTGTCAAAATAAAGTGAAACCTTAAATTACAAAGTATTCATGATAGTGGACTATTGAATTGAGAAGAACATACCTTGGGAACAGACTAAGGCTGGATAAAAGATGACTCCTGCCCAGTATCAAAGAAATTTGAACAAAACTAACTCTCACCCTAACATTACTTCTAACCCTAGACATAGCAGTAACCCTAAACCTAACATTAACACTAACCTGATTAGAGAACCATTGATCCTAGAATCCCCACACTTGGTGAGCCTTGCGGGGCAAACTAGGTGATGAATCCTACGCAACATCAAACGAATCTGAGCAAATAATTATGGGAGATATTTCAGTACATGCATATTTTCCTGTTTTCTCCTAAAGGACTCTCAGATTAAGTTGTTTTTGCATGCTAAAGCATAGACCTACTTTTACAAGGAACATACCAGAGTCCCTAGAGGGAACTGATGGAGTGGGTGAAGTTTCAAGCAGCTAGCACAAACCCTGTTTGATTTTCAACTCCATTAACTTTCCCGTATAGGTCAAAATGAACTGAAATCTTAAAATACAAACTGTTCCTGACAGCAAACCTGTGAACAGAGAAGGCCTAAACCTGGGGAACAGAGTAAATCTAGCTAAAAGATAAATCCTGCCAAGTACCAAAGAATTTTGTATAAAACTAGCTCTAACCCTAACACTAGCTCTAACCCTAGCTCTTCCCCTAACCCTAATATTTTTAAGAAACCTTTGACCATAGAATTTCCAAACTTAGCAGCCTAGTGGGGCAAACTAAGGGATGAATGCTGTGCAGTATCAAAGAAATCTGTCCAAAAAGTTGATGGAGTATATCAGTACATGCATATTTCCCTATTATCTCCTAAAGGACTCTTGGATAAAGTTGTATTTACATGCTTCAGCTTAGGCCTACTGTCACAAGAACAAACCAGAGATTGCTCACAGAGAATTGATGGAGTGTGAAGTTTCAAGCAGCTAGCACCAATGCTGTTTGATTTTCAGCTCCATTTCCATTTACCTGTATAGGACAAAATGAAGTGAAACTTTAAAATAAAAACTGTTCCTTACAGTGAACCATTAAACCTAGGAGGGCCAAACATGTTGAGTATAGTAAGAGTAGGGAAAAGATTAATCCTTCCCAGTATCAAGGAAATTTGAAAAAAAGTAACTCTAATCCTAATACTAGCTCTAACACTATCCCTAACACTAATCTTAACACAAACCCTAACTTGATTGAAACACTGAAGATCCTAGAAGTCCCAAACTTGGGGAGCTTAGTGGGCTAAGATATCAGATGAATCCTATGCAGTATCAAAGAAATATGACCAAATAATTGAGGTGGTATTTCAGTTCATGCATATTTCTCTGTTTTCCTCTAAAGGGATCTCAGGTAAAGTTGTTTTTGCCATCTTCATCTTAGGGCTACTTTCACAAGGACAAACCAGAGAGTTCACACAGAAAACTGATTCAGTGTTTGAAGTTTCAAACAGCTAGCACCAACCCGGTTTGATTTCAACCTCCACTTTCATTTACCTATATAGGTCAATATGAAGTGAAACCTTGAAATATAGAGTGTCCCTGTTAGCTAACCATTGAAATGAGAAGCCCCAAACCTGAGGATCATATTAAGTATAGGTAAAAGATGACTCCTTCCAAGTATCAACGAAATATGTACAAAACTTACTCTCACCCAAACACTACATCTAGCCCTAGCCCTAACCCTAAACCTAACACTAACCCTAACTTGATTAGAGAACCATTGATACTAGAAGTCCCACACTTGGAGAGCTTTGTGGGGCAAGTTAAATAATGAATCCTACTCACTATCAAACAAATTTGACCAAATAATTATGGGAGGAATTTCAGTGCATGCACATTCCCTGCTTTCTCCTAAAGGGCTCTCAGATAAAAATGTTTTTGTGTGCTTCAGCTTAGGCCTACACTCACAAGGAATATACCAGAGTGTCCCCACAAAGAATTCAGGGTTTGTCTGCAGTTTCAAGCAGCTAGCATAAACCCTGTTTGATTTCCAGGTCCATTTACATTTACTCGTATAGGGGAAAATGAAGTAAAATGAAAATATTAACAGTTCTGGACACCAAACAGTAGAACCAAAAGGCCTAAACCTGGGAAACAGAGTAAGGTTAGTTAAAGATGAATCCTGGATTGTATCAAAGAAATTTGAATAAAGTAATTCTAACCCTAACACTACCTCTAAACTGAGCCCTAATCCTAACCCAAAACATTAACATAGCTCTATCCCTAACCCTAACATTAACCCTAATTTTAACTGTAACCATTGCACAAACCCTAGCTCTAAATATATCCATTACCATAACTCTAAACATAACCCTAATGCTAAATGTAGCCCTAACCCTAATATTTACCCTAGACCTGCTCTAACCCTAACCCTCACTCTAGCCTTAAATTTAGGTCCAACCATAACACTTACCCTAAACCTAAACCTAACCCTAGGCCTAACCATAACCTTAACCCTAATCCTAACACTAGACCTCATCATAACCATAAACGTAGCCCTAAACCTGTCTGTAATTCTATCTATTACCCTAAACTTAAGCATAACCCAAATGCTAAGAATAGGACTAAACCTAACTGTATAGCTATCCCTAAGGCTATTCAAAACCCTAAACCTAACCTGAACCCTAAATCTAACCATGTCATTTACTCTAAACCTAATGCTAATTCAAGCCTTAACTCTAAACCTTAACCAAAACCAATCCCTTATCCTGACCCTGACCATAATAACACACCTAGCTCTAAACCTGACATTTACCCTAAACCTAACCCTTACAGTAGACCTATTCATAACCAAACCCTACAACTATCCTTAACTGTAATGCTGAACTTGACATTAACCCTAGCCTTAATCCTAGCCCTACCCCTACCCCTAACACAAACCCTCATCCGAGTGGTAAAACTAGCCTTAATCCTAACCCTCACCCTAACCCTAACCCACACCTAATCCTAACCACAACCCTAGCCCTAACCTTAACACTAATTGTATCCATTACCCTAAACATAACCCTTATCCTAATGATAACCCTAGGACTAACCCTAACCCTATCACAATCCCCAAAACTATCAATTACCCTAAACCTAACCTGAACCCTAAACCTAACCCTATCTTTACCCTAAACCTAACCCTAACTCTAATTTGAGCCGTAACCCTAAACTCAAACCTAAACCAAGGCCTAACACTGATCCTGGCCCTAATAATTCCCCTAGCTCTAAACCTTACTCTTACCCTATACCTAAACCTTACAATAGACCTAGCCGTAAACCTTTCCCTAAAAGTATCCCTAACTGTAACCCTAGACTTGACATTATATCTAGCCATAATTCTAGCCCTAACCCTAACAAAACCCCTCATCTGAGCCGTAAACCTAGACTTAATTCTAACCCTCACCCTAACCCAACCCAAGACCTAATCCTAACAATAACCCTAGCCCTAACCTTAACTCTAAATGAAACCATTACCCTAAACATAACCCTTATCCTAATGATAACCCTAAGACTAAACCTAACCCTATCACTATCTCCAAAATTATCAATTACCCTAAACCTAACCTGAACCATAAACCTAACCCTATTTTGACCTTAACACTAACACTAACTCTAATTCGAGCTATAACCCTAAACTGAAACCTAAAACATGCCCTAACATTGACCCTGGCCTTAATAATTCCCTTAGCTCTAAACCTGACTCTTACCCTATACCTAACCCTTACAATAGACCTAGAAGTAAACCTTTTCCTAAAACTATCTCTAACCTTAGCCCTAATTTAGCCCTATCCCTAACCCTAGTCCTAAGACTAACTCTAACTCTCACATTAGACTTTTCACTCATTCTAACTCTTACCATAACCATAACCCTAGCCCTAACCCTAGCCCTAACCCTTGCCCTATCCTTTGCCCTAGGACTAACCTTAGACAAAACCTAACTCTAAATTGAGCCCTAAACTGAAGACTATGCCAAACCCTAACACTAGCCCAAACCATAACACTAATCCTAAAACTAGCCTTAACCATAGCCCTAGCCCTAAAACAAAACCGAGCTATAGCTATAACCCTAACACTTAACCTAAACCAAAACATAACCTTAAACCTAGCCCTAACCCTAACTCTAATATGAGTTGTAAGCTGAACCTTTAAACTAACCCTGAACCTGACACTGACCCTAATACTACTAGCTCTAAACATCACCCTAACCCTAAGCCTAACCCTAATACTATCTCTAGCCCTAAAACCCTAAAACTAGCCCTAAACTTCACCCTAGTACTTACTTTAGCCCTAACCCTAACCCTATCCCTAACTTAACAGAAAACATAGCCCTAATCCTAGCTTTAACTATAGCCCTATTCATAACCATAAACCTGGTTCTAAATAGATCTCTAATGCTATCCATTACCATAACCAAAACCATAACCCTGATGTTAACCCTAGGCATGAACCTAAACCTATCCCTAATCTTAATCCAATCTATTACCCTGAACCTAACCTGAACCTAAACCTAACCCTATCATTACCCTAACCCTAAGACTAAAACTAATTCAAGCCCTAACTTTAAACCTTAACCTATCCCAAACCCTAACCCTGACCTTGACTCTAATAAAA